>NW_028123178.1:0-252909 GCF_965194805.1 Balaenoptera borealis
CCAGCCTGCCCTCGCTCGCCGAGCAGACAGTCGACTTTAGATGCAGCCTGACATACGGACTTGTTGCCCCTGCAACACTGCCTAAGCTTTTGTAAGGGAAAAGGACACTTTGGCCTAACCCAAGGAATTATGTCGGTCCCGCCACTCAGCCCAAGCAGAACTCCCTTCGTGCCAAAGTTTTATCAGGGAAGGTCCAGGGGGCTGCGTGAGTCTCTTTTCGTTGCTCAGAAACTACCCGTCCGTGGGCTGTGCCAAGTCTGGCATCGGGACCTAAGGAGGGAAGCGTTATTTTCCCAACGGGAAAGCAGGCCACCTGCGGCCTCCAACTTAAGTGAAAACCAATGCGGTTGCCCGTCATCTCTACACAGTGGCAAGGCCGACTGAGGGAGAGGCAGCTTTCCTCGATTAACACAGTGTTTCCTACTCGTGGCAGGAGGCCTCCAGCAGCCCTCTTCACATAACGGGAAAAGCAGACCTGTCCCCCAGGCTCAACGTAATGTCCGGGTTTCCATCCACGGGTGGCCGTGTGCAAACGATTTCCATGACCCCGGCCGGGAAGGTAGGGCATTCAGGCCAGTGTGCCCTTCCTAGGACTCCCGCCGCCTCACCATGTCCCTTGGAAGAACGCTGTGTGCTCAGTGACTCTTCTTGGCCGACTGCGCACCGTGCCGCTACCTGGGTACTCCGGGTCGTCTCTTTGAGTGCACCGTGAAAGGCAAGGCAGTGTTTTCGTCGTTGGATCGATAGACTGACAAGTCTTTCAAATGTGCCCCGACCAGAGTTCTGGAAAGTCCTCGGTGTAATGCCAGTGGCTCTCAGGGCGGACCCTGAGCTGCAGTGAAACAACTCTGTGCTTCGTGTTCCTTCTCGCTTTACACACCTGCCGTCTCTCTCTGCCAAGCAGAAACACGACTTTTAGATGCAGCCTGGAAAATCAACCGTTTCCTCCTGAGCCCTGCTAGTCTTTTGGCAGGTTCAAGGCCACCTAGACCTCCCTAGCGCCTTAAATCGCTTAGGTCATCCGCACAGTGCAAATCTCCCTGCCTAAATAAAACATTATTCTGAGAAGGTAGCACAGTGCTCCTCGTGCCTCTTTTGGTTCTTCAGAAACGACACGTACGTGGGCTGGGTTCAACTTTGATACTGGGGCCTTATGAGAAACGGAGGAATTCCCTAGTTGAACGAGGAATCCTCGTAGCCTCCAAGGTGCCTACATAGGGCGTTCTGCGAGTCCTTCCTTGCGTGCTGGAATGTGCCTCAAAGGAAAGGGTGCTTTACAGGAAAGACAAAAGGTGTTTCCACTTCCTTGCCTGAGGCATGCCAGAGCCCCCTTTACATACAGGGCGATCTACGCTGATCACGAAGATCAAAACAAAGTCCAGGACGGCAGCCACAGTGCTGGCAGGCAGGCAGCATTTGCCCAGAAGCCTTAGTCATGGCAGTGGCTTAACGCTAGTGTGCCGCTCAGGACTCCTAGGACTCCTGGGTCCTCACCCCCTGGGCGTGGAAAAACACTGGGTACCCAATGCCTCTTCTTAGGCGACCTACCCAAACACAGGTCCCTTGGCCCCTTCGGATCATTTCTCTGCATGGAGAAGGAAAGGCAACGCTCTGCTCTCTCTCTTCGGTGCCCATGGAGATTGCCAGGCTTTCAACAGGCCTCCCGAGCACAGGCCTAGCAGGTCTCAGGTGTAATGCAAAAGGTCCCCACTGCTGGACCACTGCTGCAATGACAAAACGCTGTGTTTGTTGTTCAGACTGGGAACCCTTACCTGCCGTCTTCTCTCTGCCAAGCAGAAGGCCGACTACAGAGGCAGCCCGACAAACGTACAATTTGCCCCTTGAACGCTACCTCGGGTTTTCTGAGCTACAGGGACCATTTGGCCTATCCGCGGGAATCGTGTCCTTGAAGCCATTCAGCCCATGCCGGAGCCCCTTGGCACCAAAGTTTTATCAGGGAAGGTCCAGCGTGCTGCTTGAGTCTCTCTTGGTTGGTCAGAAACTACAGGTGCATGTGCTGGGTTCAATTTTGATATTGGTTACCTAGAGCGAAGAGCATTACTTTCCCAGCGGGAGAGCTGAAAGTGCGGCCTCAGAGCGTCCTGAGACACAGTGTGGTTGCTCGTGTTCTCTTCACAAGTAGAATGGCTATGTGAGGGAAAGGGAGCTCTCCTAGAGAAACACTCTGCTTTCTGTACCGTGCAGGAGGCCTCCCGGCACCCTATATACATAAAGGGAACACTGTGCTGTTCCGCGAGGACCAAAGTAAGGTTCAGGTATTCCCTCCACGAACTGAGGCGTGCAGAGGCTTTCCACGAAACCTTAGGCAAGTAGTGCATGAATGTTCGTGGGCCTTTCCCAGGACCCCCGCTGCCTCAGCATGTCCCCTGGAAGAACACTGTGTACCGAGTACTCTTCTTGGCCCCCTGAGCACCGTGCCGCTACCAAAGCCCTCCGGATCATCTCTTTGCATGCCGAGTGAGAGGCAACACACTCTTTTCTTTGTTGGCTAGCTAGATAGCCAAGACATTCAAAAGTGCTCCCCGAACAGAGGTGTAGAAGGTCTTAGGTGTAATGGCCTAGTGTGTCTCTCAGGGCTGCCGCTGAGGAGCAAGGAGAAAGCCGGTGCGTAGTGTTCCTTCTGGGTGTACTTAGCTACCGGCTCGTTCTGGCGAGCAGTCACTCGACGTTAGCTGCAGTCTGGAAAATGGACGGTTTCCCCCTGCACACTGCTAGGCTTTTGGCAGCTGCAGGGACACCTAACTCACTCGACCTAGCCCCTCCAATATTTCGTGCCATTCGCACAGTGCGCCACACCCCGGCTACCAAGTTATTCAGAGGAGGGGCCACAGTCCTCCTTGTGTCCCTTTCGGTGCGGGAGAACCTATGGGTACGTGGGGCCGTGCTCAACTTTGAGATTGGGACCTTCAGAGCACTGTAGTACCTCCCAACTGGAAAGAAGGATGGTTCAACGTGAAAGCTGCCTGAAATACAGTGCTCTGTCAGCCCACGCGTGCCTGCTGGCATGTCTTTGGAAGGAAAGTGGGCTTTCCTTGAGAGGCATAGTGTGTTTCCACGTCCACTCCTGAGGCACCCCAGGGTCGCCTCTACCTAAAAGGAACACTACGCTGAGCGCCAAGCTGAAGGCAAGGTCCGGGAATTGCATCCACAGCGCCGGGCAGCCATGCAGCGTTTCCCAGGGAGCCTCACTCAAAGCAGTGGCTAAACGCTAGTGTGCTTTGCAGGACTCCTGGGACGCCCGCGTCCTCACCACGTCTCATGGAAACACAGTGTGTACCGGATGCCACTTCTTAGGCGACCTACCAACATACAGGGGCCTAGGCCCTTCGGATCATCTCTTGGAATGAAGAGTGAAAGGCAAAACACCGCTCTCTTGGTCGCACAGGTGGATTGCCAGTCTTTCGAAAGTCCTCCCGAGCACAGGTCTAGCAGGTCTTAGGTGTACTGCAGGTGGTCCCCGCCGCTGAACCCGAACTGCAATGGGAAAAACCCTCGGCTCGCTGTTCATCCTGGGAACGCCAGCCTGCCCTCGCTCGCCGAGCAGACAGTCGACTTTAGATGCAGCCTGACATACGGACTTGTTGCCCCTGCAACACTGCCTAAGCTTTTGTAAGGGAAAAGGACACTTTGGCCTAACCCAAGGAATTATGTCGGTCCCGCCACTCAGCCCAAGCAGAACTCCCTTCGTGCCAAAGTTTTATCAGGGAAGGTCCAGGGGGCTGCGTGAGTCTCTTTTCGTTGCTCAGAAACTACCCGTCCGTGGGCTGTGCCAAGTCTGGCATCGGGACCTAAGGAGGGAAGCGTTATTTTCCCAACGGGAAAGCAGGCCACCTGCGGCCTCCAACTTAAGTGAAAACCAATGCGGTTGCCCGTCATCTCTACACAGTGGCAAGGCCGACTGAGGGAGAGGCAGCTTTCCTCGATTAACACAGTGTTTCCTACTCGTGGCAGGAGGCCTCCAGCAGCCCTCTTCACATAACGGGAAAAGCAGGCCTGTCCCCCAGGCTCAACGTAATGTCCGGGTTTCCATCCACGGGTGGCCGTGTGCAAACGATTTCCATGACCCCGGCCGGGAAGGTAGGGCATTCAGGCCAGTGTGCCCTTCCTAGGACTCCCGCCGCCTCACCATGTCCCTTGGAAGAACGCTGTGTGCTCAGTGACTCTTCTTGGCCGACTGCGCACCGTGCCGCTACCTGGGTACTCCGGGTCGTCTCTTTGAGTGCACCGTGGAAGGCAAGGCAGTGTTTTCTTCGTTGGATCGATAGACTGACAAGTCTTTCAAATGTGCCCCGACCAGAGTTCTGGAAAGTCCTCGGTGTAATGCCAGTGGCTCTCAGGGCGGACCCTGAGCTGCAGTGAAACAACTCTGTGCTTCGTGTTCCTTCTCGCTTTACACACCTGCCGTCTCTCTCTGCCAAGCAGAAACACGACTTTTAGATGCAGCCTGGAAAATCAACCGTTTCCTCCTGAGCCCTGCTAGTCTTTTGGCAGGTTCAAGGCCACCTAGACCTCCCTAGCGCCTTAAATCGCTTAGGTCATCCGCACAGTGCAAATCTCCCTGCCTAAATAAAACATTATTCTGAGAAGGTAGCACAGTGCTTCTCGTGCCTCTTTTGGTTCTTCAGAAACGACACGTACGTGGGCTGGGTTCAACTTTGATACTGGGGCCTTATGAGAAACGGAGGAATTCCCTAGTTGAACGAGGAATCCTCGTAGCCTCCAAGGTGCCTACATAGGGCGTTCTGCGAGTCCTTCCTTGCGTGCTGGAATGTGCCTCAAAGGAAAGGGTGCTTTACAGGAAAGACAAAAGGTGTTTCCACTTCCTTGCCTGAGGCATGCCAGAGCCCCCTTTACATACAGGGCGATCTACGCTGATCACGAAGATCAAAACAAAGTCCAGGACGGCAGCCACAGTGCTGGCAGGCAGGCAGCATTTGCCCAGAAGCCTTAGTCATGGCAGTGGCTTAACGCTAGTGTGCCGCTCAGGACTCCTAGGACTCCTGGGTCCTCACCCCCTGGGCGTGGAAAAACACTGGGTACCCAATGCCTCTTCTTAGGCGACCTACCCAAACACAGGTCCCTAGGCCCCTTCGGATCATTTCTCTGCATGGAGAAGGAAAGGCAACGCTCTGCTCTCTCTTCGGTGCCCATGGAGATTGCCAGGCTTTCAACAGGCCTCCCGAGCACAGGCCTAGCAGGTCTCAGGTGTAATGCAAAAGGTCCCCACTGCTGGACCACTGCTGCAATGACAAAACGCTGTGTTTGTTGTTCAGACTGGGAACCCTTACCTGCCGTCTTCTCTCTGCCAAGCAGAAGGCCGACTACAGAGGCAGCCCGACAAACGTACAATTTGCCCCTTGAACGCTACCTCGGGTTTTCTGAGCTACAGGGACCATTTGGCCTATCCCCGGGAATCGTGTCCTTGAAGCCATTCAGCCCATGCCGGAGCCCCTTGGCGCCAAAGTTTTATCAGGGAAGGTCCAGCGTGCTGCTTGAGTCTCTCTTGGTTGGTCAGAAACTACAGGTGCATGTGCTGGGTTCAATTTTGATATTGGTTACCTAGAGCGAAGAGCATTACTTTCCCAGCGGGAGAGCTGAAAGTGCGGCCTCAGAGCGTCCTGAGACACAGTGTGGTTGCTCGTGTTCTCTTCACAAGTAGAATGGCTATGTGAGGGAAAGGGAGCTCTCCTAGAGAAACACTCTGCTTTCTGTACCGTGCAGGAGGCCTCCCGGCGCCCTATATACATAAAGGGAACACTGTGCTGTTCCGCGAGGACCAAAGTAAGGTTCAGGTATTCCCTCCACGAACTGAGGCGTGCAGAGGCTTTCCACGAAACCTTAGGCAAGTAGTGCATGAATGTTCGTGGGCCTTTCCCAGGACCCCCGCTGCCTCAGCATGTCCCCTGGAAGAACACTGTGTACCGAGTACTCTTCTTGGCCCCCTGAGCACCGTGCCGCTACCAAAGCCCTCCGGATCATCTCTTTGCATGCCGAGTGAGAGGCAACACACTCTTTTCTTTGTTGGCTAGCTAGATAGCCAAGACATTCAAAAGTGCTCCCCGAACAGAGGTGTAGAAGGTCTTAGGTGTAATGGCCTAGTGTGTCTCTCAGGGCTGCCGCTGAGGAGCAAGGAGAAAGCCGGTGCGTAGTGTTCCTTCTGGGTGTACTTAGCTACCGGCTCGTTCTGGCGAGCAGTCACTCGACGTTAGCTGCAGTCTGGAAAATGGACGGTTTCCCCCTGCACACTGCTAGGCTTTTGGCAGCTGCAGGGACACCTAACTCACTCGACCTAGCCCCTCCAATATTTCGTGCCATTCGCACAGTGCGCCACACCCCGGCTACCAAGTTATTCAGAGGAGGGGCCACAGTCCTCCTTGTGTCCCTTTCGGTGCGGGAGAACCTATGGGTACGTGGGGCCGTGCTCAACTTTGAGATTGGGACCTTCAGAGCACTGTAGTACCTCCCAACTGGAAAGAAGGATGGTTCAACGTGAAAGCTGCCTGAAATACAGTGCTCTGTCAGCCCACGCGTGCCTGCTGGCATGTCTTTGGAAGGAAAGTGGGCTTTCCTTGAGAGGCATAGTGTGTTTCCACGTCCACTCCTGAGGCACCCCAGGGTCGCCTCTACCTAAAAGGAACACTACGCTGAGCGCCAAGCTGAAGGCAAGGTCCGGGAATTGCATCCACAGCGCCGGGCAGCCATGCAGCGTTTCCCAGGGAGCCTCACTCAAAGCAGTGGCTAAACGCTAGTGTGCTTTGCAGGACTCCTGGGACGCCCGCGTCCTCACCACGTCTCATGGAAACACAGTGTGTACCGGATGCCACTTCTTAGGCGACCTACCAACATACAGGGGCCTAGGCCCTTCGGATCATCTCTTGGAATGAAGAGTGAAAGGCAAAACACCGCTCTCTTGGTCGCACAGGTGGATTGCCAGTCTTTCGAAAGTCCTCCCGAGCACAGGTCTAGCAGGTCTTAGGTGTACTGCAGGTGGTCCCCGCCGCTGAACCCGAACTGCAATGGGAAAAACCCTCGGCTCGCTGTTCATCCTGGGAACGCCAGCCTGCCCTCGCTCGCCGAGCAGACAGTCGACTTTAGATGCAGCCTGACATACGGACTTGTTGCCCCTGCAACACTGCCTAAGCTTTTGTAAGGGAAAAGGACACTTTGGCCTAACCCAAGGAATTATGTCGGTCCCGCCACTCAGCCCAAGCAGAACTCCCTTCGTGCCAAAGTTTTATCAGGGAAGGTCCAGGGGGCTGCGTGAGTCTCTTTTCGTTGCTCAGAAACTACCCGTCCGTGGGCTGTGCCAAGTCTGGCATCGGGACCTAAGGAGGGAAGCGTTATTTTCCCAACGGGAAAGCAGGCCACCTGCGGCCTCCAACTTAAGTGAAAACCAATGCGGTTGCCCGTCATCTCTACACAGTGGCAAGGCCGACTGAGGGAGAGGCAGCTTTCCTCGATTAACACAGTGTTTCCTACTCGTGGCAGGAGGCCTCCAGCAGCCCTCTTCACATAACGGGAAAAGCAGACCTGTCCCCCAGGCTCAACGTAATGTCCGGGTTTCCATCCACGGGTGGCCGTGTGCAAACGATTTCCATGACCCCGGCCGGGAAGGTAGGGCATTCAGGCCAGTGTGCCCTTCCTAGGACTCCCGCCGCCTCACCATGTCCCTTGGAAGAACGCTGTGTGCTCAGTGACTCTTCTTGGCCGACTGCGCACCGTGCCGCTACCTGGGTACTCCGGGTCGTCTCTTTGAGTGCACCGTGAAAGGCAAGGCAGTGTTTTCGTCGTTGGATCGATAGACTGACAAGTCTTTCAAATGTGCCCCGACCAGAGTTCTGGAAAGTCCTCGGTGTAATGCCAGTGGCTCTCAGGGCGGACCCTGAGCTGCAGTGAAACAACTCTGTGCTTCGTGTTCCTTCTCGCTTTACACACCTGCCGTCTCTCTCTGCCAAGCAGAAACACGACTTTTAGATGCAGCCTGGAAAATCAACCGTTTCCTCCTGAGCCCTGCTAGTCTTTTGGCAGGTTCAAGGCCACCTAGACCTCCCTAGCGCCTTAAATCGCTTAGGTCATCCGCACAGTGCAAATCTCCCTGCCTAAATAAAACATTATTCTGAGAAGGTAGCACAGTGCTCCTCGTGCCTCTTTTGGTTCTTCAGAAACGACACGTACGTGGGCTGGGTTCAACTTTGATACTGGGGCCTTATGAGAAACGGAGGAATTCCCTAGTTGAACGAGGAATCCTCGTAGCCTCCAAGGTGCCTACATAGGGCGTTCTGCGAGTCCTTCCTTGCGTGCTGGAATGTGCCTCAAAGGAAAGGGTGCTTTACAGGAAAGACAAAAGGTGTTTCCACTTCCTTGCCTGAGGCATGCCAGAGCCCCCTTTACATACAGGGCGATCTACGCTGATCACGAAGATCAAAACAAAGTCCAGGACGGCAGCCACAGTGCTGGCAGGCAGGCAGCATTTGCCCAGAAGCCTTAGTCATGGCAGTGGCTTAACGCTAGTGTGCCGCTCAGGACTCCTAGGACTCCTGGGTCCTCACCCCCTGGTCGTGGAAAAACACTGTGTACCCAATGCCTCTTCTTAGGCGACCTACCCAAACACAGGTCCCTAGGCCCCTTCGGATCATTTCTCTGCATGGCGAAGGAAAGGCAACGCTCTGCTCTCTCTTCGGTGCCCATGGAGATTGCCAGGCTTTCAACAGGCCTCCCGAGCACAGGCCTAGCAGGTCTCAGGTGTAATGCAAAAGGTCCCCACTGCTGGACCACTGCTGCAATGACAAAACGCTGTGTTTGTTGTTCAGACTGGGAACCCTTACCTGCCGTCTTCTCTCTGCCAAGCAGAAGGCCGACTACAGAGGCAGCCCGACAAACGTACAATTTGCCCCTTGAACGCTACCTCGGGTTTTCTGAGCTACAGGGACCATTTGGCCTATCCGCGGGAATCGTGTCCTTGAAGCCATTCAGCCCATGCCGGAGCCCCTTGGCGCCAAAGTTTTATCAGGGAAGGTCCAGCGTGCTGCTTGAGTCTCTCTTGGTTGGTCAGAAACTACAGGTGCATGTGCTGGGTTCAATTTTGATATTGGTTACCTAGAGCAAAGAGCATTACTTTCCCAGCGGGAGAGCTGAAAGTGCGGCCTCAGAGCGTCCTGAGACACAGTGTGGTTGCTCGTGTTCTCTTCACAAGTAGAATGGCTATGTGAGGGAAAGGGAGCTCTCCTAGAGAAACACTCTGCTTTCTGTACCGTGCAGGAGGCCTCCCGGCGCCCTATATACATAAAGGGAACACTGTGCTGTTCCGCGAGGACCAAAGTAAGGTTCAGGTATTCCCTCCACGAACTGAGGCGTGCAGAGGCTTTCCACGAAACCTTAGGCAAGTAGTGCATGAATGTTCGTGGGCCTTTCCCAGGACCCCCGCTGCCTCAGCATGTCCCCTGGAAGAACACTGTGTACCGAGTACTCTTCTTGGCCCCCTGAGCACCGTGCCGCTACCAAAGCCCTCCGGATCATCTCTTTGCATGCCGAGTGAGAGGCAACACACTCTTTTCTTTGTTGGCTAGCTAGATAGCCAAGACATTCAAAAGTGCTCCCCGAACAGAGGTGTAGAAGGTCTTAGGTGTAATGGCCTAGTGTGTCTCTCAGGGCTGCCGCTGAGGAGCAAGGAGAAAGCCGGTGCGTAGTGTTCCTTCTGGGTGTACTTAGCTACCGGCTCGTTCTGGCGAGCAGTCACTCGACGTTAGCTGCAGTCTGGAAAATGGACGGTTTCCCCCTGCACACTGCTAGGCTTTTGGCAGCTGCAGGGACACCTAACTCACTCGACCTAGCCCCTCCAATATTTCGTGCCATTCGCACAGTGCGCCACACCCCGGCTACCAAGTTATTCAGAGGAGGGGCCACAGTCCTCCTTGTGTCCCTTTCGGTGCGGGAGAACCTATGGGTACGTGGGGCCGTGCTCAACTTTGAGATTGGGACCTTCAGAGCACTGTAGTACCTCCCAACTGGAAAGAAGGATGGTTCAACGTGAAAGCTGCCTGAAATACAGTGCTCTGTCAGCCCACGCGTGCCTGCTGGCATGTCTTTGGAAGGAAAGTGGGCTTTCCTTGAGAGGCATAGTGTGTTTCCACGTCCACTCCTGAGGCACCCCAGGGTCGCCTCTACCTAAAAGGAACACTACGCTGAGCGCCAAGCTGAAGGCAAGGTCCGGGAATTGCATCCACAGCGCCGGGCAGCCATGCAGCGTTTCCCAGGGAGCCTCACTCAAAGCAGTGGCTAAACGCTAGTGTGCTTTGCAGGACTCCTGGGACGCCCGCGTCCTCACCACGTCTCATGGAAACACAGTGTGTACCGGATGCCACTTCTTAGGCGACCTACCAACATACAGGGGCCTAGGACCTTCGGATCATCTCTTGGAATGAAGAGTGAAAGGCAAAACACCGCTCTCTTGGTCGCACAGGTGGATTGCCAGTCTTTCGAAAGTCCTCCCGAGCACAGGTCTAGCAGGTCTTAGGTGTACTGCAGGTGGTCCCCGCCGCTGAACCCGAACTGCAATGGGAAAAACCCTCGGCTCGCTGTTCATCCTGGGAACGCCAGCCTGCCCTCGCTCGCCGAGCAGACAGTCGACTTTAGATGCAGCCTGACATACGGACTTGTTGCCCCTGCAACACTGCCTAAGCTTTTGTAAGGGAAAAGGACACTTTGGCCTAACCCAAGGAATTATGTCGGTCCCGCCACTCAGCCCAAGCAGAACTCCCTTCGTGCCAAAGTTTTATCAGGGAAGGTCCAGGGGGCTGCGTGAGTCTCTTTTCGTTGCTCAGAAACTACCCGTCCGTGGGCTGTGCCAAGTCTGGCATCGGGACCTAAGGAGGGAAGCGTTATTTTCCCAACGGGAAAGCAGGCCACCTGCGGCCTCCAACTTAAGTGAAAACCAATGCGGTTGCCCGTCATCTCTACACAGTGGCAAGGCCGACTGAGGGAGAGGCAGCTTTCCTCGATTAACACAGTGTTTCCTACTCGTGGCAGGAGGCCTCCAGCAGCCCTCTTCACATAACGGGAAAAGCAGACCTGTCCCCCAGGCTCAACGTAATGTCCGGGTTTCCATCCACGGGTGGCCGTGTGCAAACGATTTCCATGACCCCGGCCGGGAAGGTAGGGCATTCAGGCCAGTGTGCCCTTCCTAGGACTCCCGCCGCCTCACCATGTCCCTTGGAAGAACGCTGTGTGCTCAGTGACTCTTCTTGGCCGACTGCGCACCGTGCCGCTACCTGGGTACTCCGGGTCGTCTCTTTGAGTGCACCGTGAAAGGCAAGGCAGTGTTTTCGTCGTTGGATCGATAGACTGACAAGTCTTTCAAATGTGCCCCGACCAGAGTTCTGGAAAGTCCTCGGTGTAATGCCAGTGGCTCTCAGGGCGGACCCTGAGCTGCAGTGAAACAACTCTGTGCTTCGTGTTCCGTCTCGCTTTACACACCTGCCGTCTCTCTCTGCCAAGCAGAAACACGACTTTTAGATGCAGCCTGGAAAATCAACCGTTTCCTCCTGAGCCCTGCTAGTCTTTTGGCAGGTTCAAGGCCACCTAGACCTCCCTAGCGCCTTAAATCGCTTAGGTCATCCGCACAGTGCAAATCTCCCTGCCTAAATAAAACATTATTCTGAGAAGGTAGCACAGTGCTCCTCGTGCCTCTTTTGGTTCTTCAGAAACGACACGTACGTGGGCTGGGTTCAACTTTGATACTGGGGCCTTATGAGAAACGGAGGAATTCCCTAGTTGAACGAGGAATCCTCGTAGCCTCCAAGGTGCCTACATAGGGCGTTCTGCGAGTCCTTCCTTGCGTGCTGGAATGTGCCTCAAAGGAAAGGGTGCTTTACAGGAAAGACAAAAGGTGTTTCCACTTCCTTGCCTGAGGCATGCCAGAGCCCCCTTTACATACAGGGCGATCTACGCTGATCACCAAGATCAAAACAAAGTCCAGGACGGCAGCCACAGTGCTGGCAGGCAGGCAGCATTTGCCCAGAAGCCTTAGTCATGGCAGTGGCTTAACGCTAGTGTGCCGCTCAGGACTCCTAGGACTCCTGGGTCCTCACCCCCTGGGCGTGGAAAAACACTGGGTACCCAATGCCTCTTCTTAGGCGACCTACCCAAACACAGGTCCCTTGGCCCCTTCGGATCATTTCTCTGCATGGAGAAGGAAAGGCAACGCTCTGCTCTCTCTCTTCGGTGCCCATGGAGATTGCCAGGCTTTCAACAGGCCTCCCGAGCACAGGCCTAGCAGGTCTCAGGTGTAATGCAAAAGGTCCCCACTGCTGGACCACTGCTGCAATGACAAAACGCTGTGTTTGTTGTTCAGACTGGGAACCCTTACCTGCCGTCTTCTCTCTGCCAAGCAGAAGGCCGACTACAGAGGCAGCCCGACAAACGTACAATTTGCCCCTTGAACGCTACCTCGGGTTTTCTGAGCTACAGGGACCATTTGGCCTATCCCCGGGAATCGTGTCCTTGAAGCCATTCAGCCCATGCCGGAGCCCCTTGGCGCCAAAGTTTTATCAGGGAAGGTCCAGCGTGCTGCTTGAGTCTCTCTTGGTTGGTCAGAAACTACAGGTGCATGTGCTGGGTTCAATTTTGATATTGGTTACCTAGAGCGAAGAGCATTACTTTCCCAGCGGGAGAGCTGAAAGTGCGGCCTCAGAGCGTCCTGAGACACAGTGTGGTTGCTCGTGTTCTCTTCACAAGTAGAATGGCTATGTGAGGGAAAGGGAGCTCTCCTAGAGAAACACTCTGCTTTCTGTACCGTGCAGGAGGCCTCCCGGCGCCCTATATACATAAAGGGAACACTGTGCTGTTCCGCGAGGACCAAAGTAAGGTTCAGGTATTCCCTCCACGAACTGAGGCGTGCAGAGGCTTTCCACGAAACCTTAGGCAAGTAGTGCATGAATGTTCGTGGGCCTTTCCCAGGACCCCCGCTGCCTCAGCATGTCCCCTGGAAGAACACTGTGTACCGAGTACTCTTCTTGGCCCCCTGAGCACCGTGCCGCTACCAAAGCCCTCCGGATCATCTCTTTGCATGCCGAGTGAGAGGCAACACACTCTTTTCTTTGTTGGCTAGCTAGATAGCCAAGACATTCAAAAGTGCTCCCCGAACAGAGGTGTAGAAGGTCTTAGGTGTAATGGCCTAGTGTGTCTCTCAGGGCTGCCGCTGAGGAGCAAGGAGAAAGCCGGTGCGTAGTGTTCCTTCTGGGTGTACTTAGCTACCGGCTCGTTCTGGCGAGCAGTCACTCGACGTTAGCTGCAGTCTGGAAAATGGACGGTTTCCCCCTGCACACTGCTAGGCTTTTGGCAGCTGCAGGGACACCTAACTCACTCGACCTAGCCCCTCCAATATTTCGTGCCATTCGCACAGTGCGCCACACCCCGGCTACCAAGTTATTCAGAGGAGGGGCCACAGTCCTCCTTGTGTCCCTTTCGGTGCGGGAGAACCTATGGGTACGTGGGGCCGTGCTCAACTTTGAGATTGGGACCTTCAGAGCACTGTAGTACCTCCCAACTGGAAAGAAGGATGGTTCAACGTGAAAGCTGCCTGAAATACAGTGCTCTGTCAGCCCACGCGTGCCTGCTGGCATGTCTTTGGAAGGAAAGTGGGCTTTCCTTGAGAGGCATAGTGTGTTTCCACGTCCACTCCTGAGGCACCCCAGGGTCGCCTCTACCTAAAAGGAACACTACGCTGAGCGCCAAGCTGAAGGCAAGGTCCGGGAATTGCATCCACAGCGCCGGGCAGCCATGCAGTGTTTCCCAGGGAGCCTCACTCAAAGCAGTGGCTAAACGCTAGTGTGCTTTGCAGGACTCCTGGGACGCCCGCGTCCTCACCACGTCTCATGGAAACACAGTGTGTACCGGATGCCACTTCTTAGGCGACCTACCAACATACAGGGGCCTAGGCCCTTCGGATCATCTCTTGGAATGAAGAGTGAAAGGCAAAACACCGCTCTCTTGGTCGCACAGGTGGATTGCCAGTCTTTCGAAAGTCCTCCCGAGCACAGGTCTAGCAGGTCTTAGGTGTACTGCAGGTGGTCCCCGCCGCTGAACCCGAACTGCAATGGGAAAAACCCTCGGCTCGCTGTTCATCCTGGGAACGCCAGCCTGCCCTCGCTCGCCGAGCAGACAGTCGACTTTAGATGCAGCCTGACATACGGACTTGTTGCCCCTGCAACACTGCCTAAGCTTTTGTAAGGGAAAAGGACACTTTGGCCTAACCCAAGGAATTATGTCGGTCCCGCCACTCAGCCCAAGCAGAACTCCCTTCGTGCCAAAGTTTTATCAGGGAAGGTCCAGGGGGCTGCGTGAGTCTCTTTTCGTTGCTCAGAAACTACCCGTCCGTGGGCTGTGCCAAGTCTGGCATCGGGACCTAAGGAGGGAAGCGTTATTTTCCCAACGGGAAAGCAGGCCACCTGCGGCCTCCAACTTAAGTGAAAACCAATGCGGTTGCCCGTCATCTCTACACAGTGGCAAGGCCGACTGAGGGAGAGGCAGCTTTCCTCGATTAACACAGTGTTTCCTACTCGTGGCAGGAGGCCTCCAGCAGCCCTCTTCACATAACGGGAAAAGCAGACCTGTCCCCCAGGCTCAACGTAATGTCCGGGTTTCCATCCACGGGTGGCCGTGTGCAAACGATTTCCATGACCCCGGCCGGGAAGGTAGGGCATTCAGGCCAGTGTGCCCTTCCTAGGACTCCCGCCGCCTCACCATGTCCCTTGGAAGAACGCTGTGTGCTCAGTGACTCTTCTTGGCCGACTGCGCACCGTGCCGCTACCTGGGTACTCCGGGTCGTCTCTTTGAGTGCACCGTGAAAGGCAAGGCAGTGTTTTCGTCGTTGGATCGATAGACTGACAAGTCTTTCAAATGTGCCCCGACCAGAGTTCTGGAAAGTCCTCGGTGTAATGCCAGTGGCTCTCAGGGCGGACCCTGAGCTGCAGTGAAACAACTCTGTGCTTCGTGTTCCTTCTCGCTTTACACACCTGCCGTCTCTCTCTGCCAAGCAGAAACACGACTTTTAGATGCAGCCTGGAAAATCAACCGTTTCCTCCTGAGCCCTGCTAGTCTTTTGGCAGGTTCAAGGCCACCTAGACCTCCCTAGCGCCTTAAATCGCTTAGGTCATCCGCACAGTGCAAATCTCCCTGCCTAAATAAAACATTATTCTGAGAAGGTAGCACAGTGCTCCTCGTGCCTCTTTTGGTTCTTCAGAAACGACACGTACGTGGGCTGGGTTCAACTTTGATACTGGGGCCTTATGAGAAACGGAGGAATTCCCTAGTTGAACGAGGAATCCTCGTAGCCTCCAAGGTGCCTACATAGGGCGTTCTGCGAGTCCTTCCTTGCGTGCTGGAATGTGCCTCAAAGGAAAGGGTGCTTTACAGGAAAGACAAAAGGTGTTTCCACTTCCTTGCCTGAGGCATGCCAGAGCCCCCTTTACATACAGGGCGATCTACGCTGATCACGAAGATCAAAACAAAGTCCAGGACGGCAGCCACAGTGCTGGCAGGCAGGCAGCATTTGCCCAGAAGCCTTAGTCATGGCAGTGGCTTAACGCTAGTGTGCCGCTCAGGACTCCTAGGACTCCTGGGTCCTCACCCCCTGGGCGTGGAAAAACACTGGGTACCCAATGCCTCTTCTTAGGCGACCTACCCAAACACAGGTCCCTTGGCCCCTTCGGATCATTTCTCTGCATGGAGAAGGAAAGGCAACGCTCTGCTCTCTCTCTTCGGTGCCCATGGAGATTGCCAGGCTTTCAACAGGCCTCCCGAGCACAGGCCTAGCAGGTCTCAGGTGTAATGCAAAAGGTCCCCACTGCTGGACCACTGCTGCAATGACAAAACGCTGTGTTTGTTGTTCAGACTGGGAACCCTTACCTGCCGTCTTCTCTCTGCCAAGCAGAAGGCCGACTACAGAGGCAGCCCGACAAACGTACAATTTGCCCCTTGAACGCTACCTCGGGTTTTCTGAGCTACAGGGACCATTTGGCCTATCCCCGGGAATCGTGTCCTTGAAGCCATTCAGCCCATGCCGGAGCCCCTTGGCGCCAAAGTTTTATCAGGGAAGGTCCAGCGTGCTGCTTGAGTCTCTCTTGGTTGGTCAGAAACTACAGGTGCATGTGCTGGGTTCAATTTTGATATTGGTTACCTAGAGCGAAGAGCATTACTTTCCCAGCGGGAGAGCTGAAAGTGCGGCCTCAGAGCGTCCTGAGACACAGTGTGGTTGCTCGTGTTCTCTTCACAAGTAGAATGGCTATGTGAGGGAAAGGGAGCTCTCCTAGAGAAACACTCTGCTTTCTGTACCGTGCAGGAGGCCTCCCGGCGCCCTATATACATAAAGGGAACACTGTGCTGTTCCGCGAGGACCAAAGTAAGGTTCAGGTATTCCCTCCACGAACTGAGGCGTGCAGAGGCTTTCCACGAAACCTTAGGCAAGTAGTGCATGAATGTTCGTGGGCCTTTCCCAGGACCCCCGCTGCCTCAGCATGTCCCCTGGAAGAACACTGTGTACCGAGTACTCTTCTTGGCCCCCTGAGCACCGTGCCGCTACCAAAGCCCTCCGGATCATCTCTTTGCATGCCGAGTGAGAGGCAACACACTCTTTTCTTTGTTGGCTAGCTAGATAGCCAAGACATTCAAAAGTGCTCCCCGAACAGAGGTGTAGAAGGTCTTAGGTGTAATGGCCTAGTGTGTCTCTCAGGGCTGCCGCTGAGGAGCAAGGAGAAAGCCGGTGCGTAGTGTTCCTTCTGGGTGTACTTAGCTACCGGCTCGTTCTGGCGAGCAGTCACTCGACGTTAGCTGCAGTCTGGAAAATGGACGGTTTCCCCCTGCACACTGCTAGGCTTTTGGCAGCTGCAGGGACACCTAACTCACTCGACCTAGCCCCTCCAATATTTCGTGCCATTCGCACAGTGCGCCACACCCCGGCTACCAAGTTATTCAGAGGAGGGGCCACAGTCCTCCTTGTGTCCCTTTCGGTGCGGGAGAACCTATGGGTACGTGGGGCCGTGCTCAACTTTGAGATTGGGACCTTCAGAGCACTGTAGTACCTCCCAACTGGAAAGAAGGATGGTTCAACGTGAAAGCTGCCTGAAATACAGTGCTCTGTCAGCCCACGCGTGCCTGCTGGCATGTCTTTGGAAGGAAAGTGGGCTTTCCTTGAGAGGCATAGTGTGTTTCCACGTCCACTCCTGAGGCACCCCAGGGTCGCCTCTACCTAAAAGGAACACTACGCTGAGCGCCAAGCTGAAGGCAAGGTCCGGGAATTGCATCCACAGCGCCGGGCAGCCATGCAGCGTTTCCCAGGGAGCCTCACTCAAAGCAGTGGCTAAACGCTAGTGTGCTTTGCAGGACTCCTGGGACGCCCGCGTCCTCACCACGTCTCATGGAAACACAGTGTGTACCGGATGCCACTTCTTAGGCGACCTACCAACATACAGGGGCCTAGGACCTTCGGATCATCTCTTGGAATGAAGAGTGAAAGGCAAAACACCGCTCTCTTGGTCGCACAGGTGGATTGCCAGTCTTTCGAAAGTCCTCCCGAGCACAGGTCTAGCAGGTCTTAGGTGTACTGCAGGTGGTCCCCGCCGCTGAACCCGAACTGCAATGGGAAAAACCCTCGGCTCGCTGTTCATCCTGGGAACGCCAGCCTGCCCTCGCTCGCCGAGCAGACAGTCGACTTTAGATGCAGCCTGACATACGGACTTGTTGCCCCTGCAACACTGCCTAAGCTTTTGTAAGGGAAAAGGACACTTTGGCCTAACCCAAGGAATTATGTCGGTCCCGCCACTCAGCCCAAGCAGAACTCCCTTCGTGCCAAAGTTTTATCAGGGAAGGTCCAGGGGGCTGCGTGAGTCTCTTTTCGTTGCTCAGAAACTACCCGTCCGTGGGCTGTGCCAAGTCTGGCATCGGGACCTAAGGAGGGAAGCGTTATTTTCCCAACGGGAAAGCAGGCCACCTGCGGCCTCCAACTTAAGTGAAAACCAATGCGGTTGCCCGTCATCTCTACACAGTGGCAAGGCCGACTGAGGGAGAGGCAGCTTTCCTCGATTAACACAGTGTTTCCTACTCGTGGCAGGAGGCCTCCAGCAGCCCTCTTCACATAACGGGAAAAGCAGACCTGTCCCCCAGGCTCAACGTAATGTCCGGGTTTCCATCCACGGGTGGCCGTGTGCAAACGATTTCCATGACCCCGGCCGGGAAGGTAGGGCATTCAGGCCAGTGTGCCCTTCCTAGGACTCCCGCCGCCTCACCATGTCCCTTGGAAGAACGCTGTGTGCTCAGTGACTCTTCTTGGCCGACTGCGCACCGTGCCGCTACCTGGGTACTCCGGGTCGTCTCTTTGAGTGCACCGTGAAAGGCAAGGCAGTGTTTTCGTCGTTGGATCGATAGACTGACAAGTCTTTCAAATGTGCCCCGACCAGAGTTCTGGAAAGTCCTCGGTGTAATGCCAGTGGCTCTCAGGGCGGACCCTGAGCTGCAGTGAAACAACTCTGTGCTTCGTGTTCCGTCTCGCTTTACACACCTGCCGTCTCTCTCTGCCAAGCAGAAACACGACTTTTAGATGCAGCCTGGAAAATCAACCGTTTCCTCCTGAGCCCTGCTAGTCTTTTGGCAGGTTCAAGGCCACCTAGACCTCCCTAGCGCCTTAAATCGCTTAGGTCATCCGCACAGTGCAAATCTCCCTGCCTAAATAAAACATTATTCTGAGAAGGTAGCACAGTGCTCCTCGTGCCTCTTTTGGTTCTTCAGAAACGACACGTACGTGGGCTGGGTTCAACTTTGATACTGGGGCCTTATGAGAAACGGAGGAATTCCCTAGTTGAACGAGGAATCCTCGTAGCCTCCAAGGTGCCTACATAGGGCGTTCTGCGAGTCCTTCCTTGCGTGCTGGAATGTGCCTCAAAGGAAAGGGTGCTTTACAGGAAAGACAAAAGGTGTTTCCACTTCCTTGCCTGAGGCATGCCAGAGCCCCCTTTACATACAGGGCGATCTACGCTGATCACCAAGATCAAAACAAAGTCCAGGACGGCAGCCACAGTGCTGGCAGGCAGGCAGCATTTGCCCAGAAGCCTTAGTCATGGCAGTGGCTTAACGCTAGTGTGCCGCTCAGGACTCCTAGGACTCCTGGGTCCTCACCCCCTGGGCGTGGAAAAACACTGGGTACCCAATGCCTCTTCTTAGGCGACCTACCCAAACACAGGTCCCTTGGCCCCTTCGGATCATTTCTCTGCATGGAGAAGGAAAGGCAACGCTCTGCTCTCTCTCTTCGGTGCCCATGGAGATTGCCAGGCTTTCAACAGGCCTCCCGAGCACAGGCCTAGCAGGTCTCAGGTGTAATGCAAAAGGTCCCCACTGCTGGACCACTGCTGCAATGACAAAACGCTGTGTTTGTTGTTCAGACTGGGAACCCTTACCTGCCGTCTTCTCTCTGCCAAGCAGAAGGCCGACTACAGAGGCAGCCCGACAAACGTACAATTTGCCCCTTGAACGCTACCTCGGGTTTTCTGAGCTACAGGGACCATTTGGCCTATCCGCGGGAATCGTGTCCTTGAAGCCATTCAGCCCATGCCGGAGCCCCTTGGCGCCAAAGTTTTATCAGGGAAGGTCCAGCGTGCTGCTTGAGTCTCTCTTGGTTGGTCAGAAACTACAGGTGCATGTGCTGGGTTCAATTTTGATATTGGTTACCTAGAGCAAAGAGCATTACTTTCCCAGCGGGAGAGCTGAAAGTGCGGCCTCAGAGCGTCCTGAGACACAGTGTGGTTGCTCGTGTTCTCTTCACAAGTAGAATGGCTATGTGAGGGAAAGGGAGCTCTCCTAGAGAAACACTCTGCTTTCTGTACCGTGCAGGAGGCCTCCCGGCGCCCTATATACATAAAGGGAACACTGTGCTGTTCCGCGAGGACCAAAGTAAGGTTCAGGTATTCCCTCCACGAACTGAGGCGTGCAGAGGCTTTCCACGAAACCTTAGGCAAGTAGTGCATGAATGTTCGTGGGCCTTTCCCAGGACCCCCGCTGCCTCAGCATGTCCCCTGGAAGAACACTGTGTACCGAGTACTCTTCTTGGCCCCCTGAGCACCGTGCCGCTACCAAAGCCCTCCGGATCATCTCTTTGCATGCCGAGTGAGAGGCAACACACTCTTTTCTTTGTTGGATAGCTAGATAGCCAAGACATTCAAAAGTGCTCCCCGAACAGAGGTGTAGAAGGTCTTAGGTGTAATGGCCTAGTGTGTCTCTCAGGGCTGCCGCTGAGGAGCAAGGAGAAAGCCGGTGCGTAGTGTTCCTTCTGGGTGTACTTAGCTACCGGCTCGTTCTGGCGAGCAGTCACTCGACGTTAGCTGCAGTCTGGAAAATGGACGGTTTCCCCCTGCACACTGCTAGGCTTTTGGCAGCTGCAGGGACACCTAACTCACTCGACCTAGCCCCTCCAATATTTCGTGCCATTCGCACAGTGCGCCACACCCCGGCTACCAAGTTATTCAGAGGAGGGGCCACAGTCCTCCTTGTGTCCCTTTCGGTGCGGGAGAACCTATGGGTACGTGGGGCCGTGCTCAACTTTGAGATTGGGACCTTCAGAGCACTGTAGTACCTCCCAACTGGAAAGAAGGATGGTTCAACGTGAAAGCTGCCTGAAATACAGTGCTCTGTCAGCCCACGCGTGCCTGCTGGCATGTCTTTGGAAGGAAAGTGGGCTTTCCTTGAGAGGCATAGTGTGTTTCCACGTCCACTCCTGAGGCACCCCAGGGTCGCCTCTACCTAAAAGGAACACTACGCTGAGCGCCAAGCTGAAGGCAAGGTCCGGGAATTGCATCCACAGCGCCGGGCAGCCATGCAGCGTTTCCCAGGGAGCCTCACTCAAAGCAGTGGCTAAACGCTAGTGTGCTTTGCAGGACTCCTGGGACTCCCGCGTCCTCACCACGTCTCATGGAAACACAGTGTGTACCGGATGCCACTTCTTAGGCGACCTACCAACATACAGGGGCCTAGGCCCTTCGGATCATCTCTTGGAATGAAGAGTGAAAGGCAAAACACCGCTCTCTTGGTCGCACAGGTGGATTGCCAGTCTTTCGAAAGTCCTCCCGAGCACAGGTCTAGCAGGTCTTAGGTGTACTGCAGGTGGTCCCCGCCGCTGAACCCGAACTGCAATGGGAAAAACCCTCGGCTCGCTGTTCATCCTGGGAACGCCAGCCTGCCCTCGCTCGCCGAGCAGACAGTCGACTTTAGATGCAGCCTGACATACGGACTTGTTGCCCCTGCAACACTGCCTAAGCTTTTGTAAGGGAAAAGGACACTTTGGCCTAACCCAAGGAATTATGTCGGTCCCGCCACTCAGCCCAAGCAGAACTCCCTTCGTGCCAAAGTTTTATCAGGGAAGGTCCAGGGGGCTGCGTGAGTCTCTTTTCGTTGCTCAGAAACTACCCGTCCGTGGGCTGTGCCAAGTCTGGCATCGGGACCTAAGGAGGGAAGCGTTATTTTCCCAACGGGAAAGCAGGCCACCTGCGGCCTCCAACTTAAGTGAAAACCAATGCGGTTGCCCGTCATCTCTACACAGTGGCAAGGCCGACTGAGGGAGAGGCAGCTTTCCTCGATTAACACAGTGTTTCCTACTCGTGGCAGGAGGCCTCCAGCAGCCCTCTTCACATAACGGGAAAAGCAGACCTGTCCCCCAGGCTCAACGTAATGTCCGGGTTTCCATCCACGGGTGGCCGTGTGCAAACGATTTCCATGACCCCGGCCGGGAAGGTAGGGCATTCAGGCCAGTGTGCCCTTCCTAGGACTCCCGCCGCCTCACCATGTCCCTTGGAAGAACGCTGTGTGCTCAGTGACTCTTCTTGGCCGACTGCGCACCGTGCCGCTACCTGGGTACTCCGGGTCGTCTCTTTGAGTGCACCGTGAAAGGCAAGGCAGTGTTTTCGTCGTTGGATCGATAGACTGACAAGTCTTTCAAATGTGCCCCGACCAGAGTTCTGGAAAGTCCTCGGTGTAATGCCAGTGGCTCTCAGGGCGGACCCTGAGCTGCAGTGAAACAACTCTGTGCTTCGTGTTCCTTCTCGCTTTACACACCTGCCGTCTCTCTCTGCCAAGCAGAAACACGACTTTTAGATGCAGCCTGGAAAATCAACCGTTTCCTCCTGAGCCCTGCTAGTCTTTTGGCAGGTTCAAGGCCACCTAGACCTCCCTAGCGCCTTAAATCGCTTAGGTCATCCGCACAGTGCAAATCTCCCTGCCTAAATAAAACATTATTCTGAGAAGGTAGCACAGTGCTTCTCGTGCCTCTTTTGGTTCTTCAGAAACGACACGTACGTGGGCTGGGTTCAACTTTGATACTGGGGCCTTATGAGAAACGGAGGAATTCCCTAGTTAAACGAGGAATCCTCGTAGCCTCCAAGGTGCCTACATAGGGCGTTCTGCGAGTCCTTCCTTGCGTGCTGGAATGTGCCTCAAAGGAAAGGGTGCTTTACAGGAAAGACAAAAGGTGTTTCCACTTCCTTGCCTGAGGCATGCCAGAGCCCCCTTTACATACAGGGCGATCTACGCTGATCACCAAGATCAAAACAAAGTCCAGGACGGCAGCCACAGTGCTGGCAGGCAGGCAGCATTTGCCCAGAAGCCTTAGTCATGGCAGTGGCTTAACGCTAGTGTGCCGCTCAGGACTCCTAGGACTCCTGGGTCCTCACCCCCTGGGCGTGGAAAAACACTGGGTACCCAATGCCTCTTCTTAGGCGACCTACCCAAACACAGGTCCCTTGGCCCCTTCGGATCATTTCTCTGCATGGAGAAGGAAAGGCAACGCTCTGCTCTCTCTCTTCGGTGCCCATGGAGATTGCCAGGCTTTCAACAGGCCTCCCGAGCACAGGCCTAGCAGGTCTCAGGTGTAATGCAAAAGGTCCCCACTGCTGGACCACTGCTGCAATGACAAAACGCTGTGTTTGTTGTTCAGACTGGGAACCCTTACCTGCCGTCTTCTCTCTGCCAAGCAGAAGGCCGACTACAGAGGCAGCCCGACAAACGTACAATTTGCCCCTTGAACGCTACCTCGGGTTTTCTGAGCTACAGGGACCATTTGGCCTATCCCCGGGAATCGTGTCCTTGAAGCCATTCAGCCCATGCCGGAGCCCCTTGGCGCCAAAGTTTTATCAGGGAAGGTCCAGCGTGCTGCTTGAGTCTCTCTTGGTTGGTCAGAAACTACAGGTGCATGTGCTGGGTTCAATTTTGATATTGGTTACCTAGAGCGAAGAGCATTACTTTCCCAGCGGGAGAGCTGAAAGTGCGGCCTCAGAGCGTCCTGAGACACAGTGTGGTTGCTCGTGTTCTCTTCACAAGTAGAATGGCTATGTGAGGGAAAGGGAGCTCTCCTAGAGAAACACTCTGCTTTCTGTACCGTGCAGGAGGCCTCCCGGCGCCCTATATACATAAAGGGAACACTGTGCTGTTCCGCGAGGACCAAAGTAAGGTTCAGGTATTCCCTCCACGAACTGAGGCGTGCAGAGGCTTTCCACGAAACCTTAGGCAAGTAGTGCATGAATGTTCGTGGGCCTTTCCCAGGACCCCCGCTGCCTCAGCATGTCCCCTGGAAGAACACTGTGTACCGAGTACTCTTCTTGGCCCCCTGAGCACCGTGCCGCTACCAAAGCCCTCCGGATCATCTCTTTGCATGCCGAGTGAGAGGCAACACACTCTTTTCTTTGTTGGCTAGCTAGATAGCCAAGACATTCAAAAGTGCTCCCCGAACAGAGGTGTAGAAGGTCTTAGGTGTAATGGCCTAGTGTGTCTCTCAGGGCTGCCGCTGAGGAGCAAGGAGAAAGCCGGTGCGTAGTGTTCCTTCTGGGTGTACTTAGCTACCGGCTCGTTCTGGCGAGCAGTCACTCGACGTTAGCTGCAGTCTGGAAAATGGACGGTTTCCCCCTGCACACTGCTAGGCTTTTGGCAGCTGCAGGGACACCTAACTCACTCGACCTAGCCCCTCCAATATTTCGTGCCATTCGCACAGTGCGCCACACCCCGGCTACCAAGTTATTCAGAGGAGGGGCCACAGTCCTCCTTGTGTCCCTTTCGGTGCGGGAGAACCTATGGGTACGTGGGGCCGTGCTCAACTTTGAGATTGGGACCTTCAGAGCACTGTAGTACCTCCCAACTGGAAAGAAGGATGGTTCAACGTGAAAGCTGCCTGAAATACAGTGCTCTGTCAGCCCACGCGTGCCTGCTGGCATGTCTTTGGAAGGAAAGTGGGCTTTCCTTGAGAGGCATAGTGTGTTTCCACGTCCACTCCTGAGGCACCCCAGGGTCGCCTCTACCTAAAAGGAACACTACGCTGAGCGCCAAGCTGAAGGCAAGGTCCGGGAATTGCATCCACAGCGCCGGGCAGCCATGCAGCGTTTCCCAGGGAGCCTCACTCAAAGCAGTGGCTAAACGCTAGTGTGCTTTGCAGGACTCCTGGGACGCCCGCGTCCTCACCACGTCTCATGGAAACACAGTGTGTACCGGATGCCACTTCTTAGGCGACCTACCAACATACAGGGGCCTAGGCCCTTCGGATCATCTCTTGGAATGAAGAGTGAAAGGCAAAACACCGCTCTCTTGGTCGCACAGGTGGATTGCCAGTCTTTCGAAAGTCCTCCCGAGCACAGGTCTAGCAGGTCTTAGGTGTACTGCAGGTGGTCCCCGCCGCTGAACCCGAACTGCAATGGGAAAAACCCTCGGCTCGCTGTTCATCCTGGGAACGCCAGCCTGCCCTCGCTCGCCGAGCAGACAGTCGACTTTAGATGCAGCCTGACATACGGACTTGTTGCCCCTGCAACACTGCCTAAGCTTTTGTAAGGGAAAAGGACACTTTGGCCTAACCCAAGGAATTATGTCGGTCCCGCCACTCAGCCCAAGCAGAACTCCCTTCGTGCCAAAGTTTTATCAGGGAAGGTCCAGGGGGCTGCGTGAGTCTCTTTTCGTTGCTCAGAAACTACCCGTCCGTGGGCTGTGCCAAGTCTGGCATCGGGACCTAAGGAGGGAAGCGTTATTTTCCCAACGGGAAAGCAGGCCACCTGCGGCCTCCAACTTAAGTGAAAACCAATGCGGTTGCCCGTCATCTCTACACAGTGGCAAGGCCGACTGAGGGAGAGGCAGCTTTCCTCGATTAACACAGTGTTTCCTACTCGTGGCAGGAGGCCTCCAGCAGCCCTCTTCACATAACGGGAAAAGCAGACCTGTCCCCCAGGCTCAACGTAATGTCCGGGTTTCCATCCACGGGTGGCCGTGTGCAAACGATTTCCATGACCCCGGCCGGGAAGGTAGGGCATTCAGGCCAGTGTGCCCTTCCTAGGACTCCCGCCGCCTCACCATGTCCCTTGGAAGAACGCTGTGTGCTCAGTGACTCTTCTTGGCCGACTGCGCACCGTGCCGCTACCTGGGTACTCCGGGTCGTCTCTTTGAGTGCACCGTGAAAGGCAAGGCAGTGTTTTCGTCGTTGGATCGATAGACTGACAAGTCTTTCAAATGTGCCCCGACCAGAGTTCTGGAAAGTCCTCGGTGTAATGCCAGTGGCTCTCAGGGCGGACCCTGAGCTGCAGTGAAACAACTCTGTGCTTCGTGTTCCTTCTCGCTTTACACACCTGCCGTCTCTCTCTGCCAAGCAGAAACACGACTTTTAGATGCAGCCTGGAAAATCAACCGTTTCCTCCTGAGCCCTGCTAGTCTTTTGGCAGGTTCAAGGCCACCTAGACCTCCCTAGCGCCTTAAATCGCTTAGGTCATCCGCACAGTGCAAATCTCCCTGCCTAAATAAAACATTATTCTGAGAAGGTAGCACAGTGCTCCTCGTGCCTCTTTTGGTTCTTCAGAAACGACACGTACGTGGGCTGGGTTCAACTTTGATACTGGGGCCTTATGAGAAACGGAGGAATTCCCTAGTTGAACGAGGAATCCTCGTAGCCTCCAAGGTGCCTACATAGGGCGTTCTGCGAGTCCTTCCTTGCGTGCTGGAATGTGCCTCAAAGGAAAGGGTGCTTTACAGGAAAGACAAAAGGTGTTTCCACTTCCTTGCCTGAGGCATGCCAGAGCCCCCTTTACATACAGGGCGATCTACGCTGATCACCAAGATCAAAACAAAGTCCAGGACGGCAGCCACAGTGCTGGCAGGCAGGCAGCATTTGCCCAGAAGCCTTAGTCATGGCAGTGGCTTAACGCTAGTGTGCCGCTCAGGACTCCTAGGACTCCTGGGTCCTCACCCCCTGGGCGTGGAAAAACACTGTGTACCCAATGCCTCTTCTTAGGCGACCTACCCAAACACAGGTCCCTAGGCCCCTTCGGATCATTTCTCTGCATGGCGAAGGAAAGGCAACGCTCTGCTCTCTCTTCGGTGCCCATGGAGATTGCCAGGCTTTCAACAGGCCTCCCGAGCACAGGCCTAGCAGGTCTCAGATGTAATGCAAAAGGTCCCCACTGCTGGACCACTGCTGCAATGACAAAACGCTGTGTTTATTGTTCAGACTGGGAACCCTTACCTGCCGTCTTCTCTCTGCCAAGCAGAAGGCCGACTACAGAGGCAGCCCGACAAACGTACAATTTGCCCCTTGAACGCTACCTCGGGTTTTCTGAGCTACAGGGACCATTTGGCCTATCCGCGGGAATCGTGTCCTTGAAGCCATTCAGCCCATGCCGGAGCCCCTTGGCGCCAAAGTTTTATCAGGGAAGGTCCAGCGTGCTGCTTGAGTCTCTCTTGGTTGGTCAGAAACTACAGGTGCATGTGCTGGGTTCAATTTTGATATTGGTTACCTAGAGCGAAGAGCATTACTTTCCCAGTGGGAGAGCTGAAAGTGCGGCCTCAGAGCGTCCTGAGACACAGTGTGGTTGCTCGTGTTCTCTTCACAAGTAGAATGGCTATGTGAGGGAAAGGGAGCTCTCCTAGAGAAACACTCTGCTTTCTGTACCGTGCAGGAGGCCTCCCGGCGCCCTATATACATAAAGGGAACACTGTGCTGTTCCGCGAGGACCAAAGTAAGGTTCAGGTATTCCCTCCACGAACTGAGGCGTGCAGAGGCTTTCCACGAAACCTTAGGCAAGTAGTGCATGAATGTTCGTGGGCCTTTCCCAGGACCCCCGCTGCCTCAGCATGTCCCCTGGAAGAACACTGTGTACCGAGTACTCTTCTTGGCCCCCTGAGCACCGTGCCGCTACCAAAGCCCTCCGGATCATCTCTTTGCATGCCGAGTGAGAGGCAACACACTCTTTTCTTTGTTGGATAGCTAGATAGCCAAGACATTCAAAAGTGCTCCCCGAACAGAGGTGTAGAAGGTCTTAGGTGTAATGGCCTAGTGTGTCTCTCAGGGCTGCCGCTGAGGAGCAAGGAGAAAGCCGGTGCGTAGTGTTCCTTCTGGGTGTACTTAGCTACCGGCTCGTTCTGGCGAGCAGTCACTCGACGTTAGCTGCAGTCTGGAAAATGGACGGTTTCCCCCTGCACACTGCTAGGCTTTTGGCAGCTGCAGGGACACCTAACTCACTCGACCTAGCCCCTCCAATATTTCGTGCCATTCGCACAGTGCGCCACACCCCGGCTACCAAGTTATTCAGAGGAGGGGCCACAGTCCTCCTTGTGTCCCTTTCGGTGCGGGAGAACCTATGGGTACGTGGGGCCGTGCTCAACTTTGAGATTGGGACCTTCAGAGCACTGTAGTACCTCCCAACTGGAAAGAAGGATGGTTCAACGTGAAAGCTGCCTGAAATACAGTGCTCTGTCAGCCCACGCGTGCCTGCTGGCATGTCTTTGGAAGGAAAGTGGGCTTTCCTTGAGAGGCATAGTGTGTTTCCACGTCCACTCCTGAGGCACCCCAGGGTCGCCTCTACCTAAAAGGAACACTACGCTGAGCGCCAAGCTGAAGGCAAGGTCCGGGAATTGCATCCACAGCGCCGGGCAGCCATGCAGCGTTTCCCAGGGAGCCTCACTCAAAGCAGTGGCTAAACGCTAGTGTGCTTTGCAGGACTCCTGGGACGCCCGCGTCCTCACCACGTCTCATGGAAACACAGTGTGTACCGGATGCCACTTCTTAGGCGACCTACCAACATACAGGGGCCTAGGCCCTTCGGATCATCTCTTGGAATGAAGAGTGAAAGGCAAAACACCGCTCTCTTGGTCGCACAGCTGGATTGCCAGTCTTTCGAAAGTCCTCCCGAGCACAGGTCTAGCAGGTCTTAGGTGTACTGCAGGTGGTCCCCGCCGCTGAACCCGAACTGCAATGGGAAAAACCCTCGGCTCGCTGTTCATCCTGGGAACGCCAGCCTGCCCTCGCTCGCCGAGCAGACAGTCGACTTTAGATGCAGCCTGACATACGGACTTGTTGCCCCTGCAACACTGCCTAAGCTTTTGTAAGGGAAAAGGACACTTTGGCCTAACCCAAGGAATTATGTCGGTCCCGCCACTCAGCCCAAGCAGAACTCCCTTCGTGCCAAAGTTTTATCAGGGAAGGTCCAGGGGGCTGCGTGAGTCTCTTTTCGTTGCTCAGAAACTACCCGTCCGTGGGCTGTGCCAAGTCTGGCATCGGGACCTAAGGAGGGAAGCGTTATTTTCCCAACGGGAAAGCAGGCCACCTGCGGCCTCCAACTTAAGTGAAAACCAATGCGGTTGCCCGTCATCTCTACACAGTGGCAAGGCCGACTGAGGGAGAGGCAGCTTTCCTCGATTAACACAGTGTTTCCTACTCGTGGCAGGAGGCCTCCAGCAGCCCTCTTCACATAACGGGAAAAGCAGGCCTGTCCCCCAGGCTCAACGTAATGTCCGGGTTTCCATCCACGGGTGGCCGTGTGCAAACGATTTCCATGACCCCGGCCGGGAAGGTAGGGCATTCAGGCCAGTGTGCCCTTCCTAGGACTCCCGCCGCCTCACCATGTCCCTTGGAAGAACGCTGTGTGCTCAGTGACTCTTCTTGGCCGACTGCGCACCGTGCCGCTACCTGGGTACTCCGGGTCGTCTCTTTGAGTGCACCGTGGAAGGCAAGGCAGTGTTTTCTTCGTTGGATCGATAGACTGACAAGTCTTTCAAATGTGCCCCGACCAGAGTTCTGGAAAGTCCTCGGTGTAATGCCAGTGGCTCTCAGGGCGGACCCTGAGCTGCAGTGAAACAACTCTGTGCTTCGTGTTCCTTCTCGCTTTACACACCTGCCGTCTCTCTCTGCCAAGCAGAAACACGACTTTTAGATGCAGCCTGGAAAATCAACCATTTCCTCCTGAGCCCTGCTAGTCTTTTGGCAGGTTCAAGGCCACCTAGACCTCCCTAGCGCCTTAAATCGCTTAGGTCATCCGCACAGTGCAAATCTCCCTGCCTAAATAAAACATTATTCTGAGAAGGTAGCACAGTGCTTCTCGTGCCTCTTTTGGTTCTTCAGAAACGACACGTACGTGGGCTGGGTTCAACTTTGATACTGGGGCCTTATGAGAAACGGAGGAATTCCCTAGTTGAACGAGGAATCCTCGTAGCCTCCAAGGTGCCTACATAGGGCGTTCTGCGAGTCCTTCCTTGCGTGCTGGAATGTGCCTCAAAGGAAAGGGTGCTTTACAGGAAAGACAAAAGGTGTTTCCACTTCCTTGCCTGAGGCATGCCAGAGCCCCCTTTACATACAGGGCGATCTACGCTGATCACGAAGATCAAAACAAAGTCCAGGACGGCAGCCACAGTGCTGGCAGGCAGGCAGCATTTGCCCAGAAGCCTTAGTCATGGCAGTGGCTTAACGCTAGTGTGCCGCTCAGGACTCCTAGGACTCCTGGGTCCTCACCCCCTGGGCGTGGAAAAACACTGGGTACCCAATGCCTCTTCTTAGGCGACCTACCCAAACACAGGTCCCTAGGCCCCTTCGGATCATTTCTCTGCATGGAGAAGGAAAGGCAACGCTCTGCTCTCTCTTCGGTGCCCATGGAGATTGCCAGGCTTTCAACAGGCCTCCCGAGCACAGGCCTAGCAGGTCTCAGGTGTAATGCAAAAGGTCCCCACTGCTGGACCACTGCTGCAATGACAAAACGCTGTGTTTGTTGTTCAGACTGGGAACCCTTACCTGCCGTCTTCTCTCTGCCAAGCAGAAGGCCGACTACAGAGGCAGCCCGACAAACGTACAATTTGCCCCTTGAACGCTACCTCGGGTTTTCTGAGCTACAGGGACCATTTGGCCTATCCCCGGGAATCGTGTCCTTGAAGCCATTCAGCCCATGCCGGAGCCCCTTGGCGCCAAAGTTTTATCAGGGAAGGTCCAGCGTGCTGCTTGAGTCTCTCTTGGTTGGTCAGAAACTACAGGTGCATGTGCTGGGTTCAATTTTGATATTGGTTACCTAGAGCGAAGAGCATTACTTTCCCAGCGGGAGAGCTGAAAGTGCGGCCTCAGAGCGTCCTGAGACACAGTGTGGTTGCTCGTGTTCTCTTCACAAGTAGAATGGCTATGTGAGGGAAAGGGAGCTCTCCTAGAGAAACACTCTGCTTTCTGTACCGTGCAGGAGGCCTCCCGGCGCCCTATATACATAAAGGGAACACTGTGCTGTTCCGCGAGGACCAAAGTAAGGTTCAGGTATTCCCTCCACGAACTGAGGCGTGCAGAGGCTTTCCACGAAACCTTAGGCAAGTAGTGCATGAATGTTCGTGGGCCTTTCCCAGGACCCCCGCTGCCTCAGCATGTCCCCTGGAAGAACACTGTGTACCGAGTACTCTTCTTGGCCCCCTGAGCACCGTGCCGCTACCAAAGCCCTCCGGATCATCTCTTTGCATGCCGAGTGAGAGGCAACACACTCTTTTCTTTGTTGGCTAGCTAGATAGCCAAGACATTCAAAAGTGCTCCCCGAACAGAGGTGTAGAAGGTCTTAGGTGTAATGGCCTAGTGTGTCTCTCAGGGCTGCCGCTGAGGAGCAAGGAGAAAGCCGGTGCGTAGTGTTCCTTCTGGGTGTACTTAGCTACCGGCTCGTTCTGGCGAGCAGTCACTCGACGTTAGCTGCAGTCTGGAAAATGGACGGTTTCCCCCTGCACACTGCTAGGCTTTTGGCAGCTGCAGGGACACCTAACTCACTCGACCTAGCCCCTCCAATATTTCGTGCCATTCGCACAGTGCGCCACACCCCGGCTACCAAGTTATTCAGAGGAGGGGCCACAGTCCTCCTTGTGTCCCTTTCGGTGCGGGAGAACCTATGGGTACGTGGGGCCGTGCTCAACTTTGAGATTGGGACCTTCAGAGCACTGTAGTACCTCCCAACTGGAAAGAAGGATGGTTCAACGTGAAAGCTGCCTGAAATACAGTGCTCTGTCAGCCCACGCGTGCCTGCTGGCATGTCTTTGGAAGGAAAGTGGGCTTTCCTTGAGAGGCATAGTGTGTTTCCACGTCCACTCCTGAGGCACCCCAGGGTCGCCTCTACCTAAAAGGAACACTACGCTGAGCGCCAAGCTGAAGGCAAGGTCCGGGAATTGCATCCACAGCGCCGGGCAGCCATGCAGCGTTTCCCAGGGAGCCTCACTCAAAGCAGTGGCTAAACGCTAGTGTGCTTTGCAGGACTCCTGGGACGCCCGCGTCCTCACCACGTCTCATGGAAACACAGTGTGTACCGGATGCCACTTCTTAGGCGACCTACCAACATACAGGGGCCTAGGCCCTTCGGATCATCTCTTGGAATGAAGAGTGAAAGGCAAAACACCGCTCTCTTGGTCGCACAGGTGGATTGCCAGTCTTTCGAAAGTCCTCCCGAGCACAGGTCTAGCAGGTCTTAGGTGTACTGCAGGTGGTCCCCGCCGCTGAACCCGAACTGCAATGGGAAAAACCCTCGGCTCGCTGTTCATCCTGGGAACGCCAGCCTGCCCTCGCTCGCCGAGCAGACAGTCGACTTTAGATGCAGCCTGACATACGGACTTGTTGCCCCTGCAACACTGCCTAAGCTTTTGTAAGGGAAAAGGACACTTTGGCCTAACCCAAGGAATTATGTCGGTCCCGCCACTCAGCCCAAGCAGAACTCCCTTCGTGCCAAAGTTTTATCAGGGAAGGTCCAGGGGGCTGCGTGAGTCTCTTTTCGTTGCTCAGAAACTACCCGTCCGTGGGCTGTGCCAAGTCTGGCATCGGGACCTAAGGAGGGAAGCGTTATTTTCCCAACGGGAAAGCAGGCCACCTGCGGCCTCCAACTTAAGTGAAAACCAATGCGGTTGCCCGTCATCTCTACACAGTGGCAAGGCCGACTGAGGGAGAGGCAGCTTTCCTCGATTAACACAGTGTTTCCTACTCGTGGCAGGAGGCCTCCAGCAGCCCTCTTCACATAACGGGAAAAGCAGACCTGTCCCCCAGGCTCAACGTAATGTCCGGGTTTCCATCCACGGGTGGCCGTGTGCAAACGATTTCCATGACCCCGGCCGGGAAGGTAGGGCATTCAGGCCAGTGTGCCCTTCCTAGGACTCCCGCCGCCTCACCATGTCCCTTGGAAGAACGCTGTGTGCTCAGTGACTCTTCTTGGCCGACTGCGCACCGTGCCGCTACCTGGGTACTCCGGGTCGTCTCTTTGAGTGCACCGTGAAAGGCAAGGCAGTGTTTTCGTCGTTGGATCGATAGACTGACAAGTCTTTCAAATGTGCCCCGACCAGAGTTCTGGAAAGTCCTCGGTGTAATGCCAGTGGCTCTCAGGGCGGACCCTGAGCTGCAGTGAAACAACTCTGTGCTTCGTGTTCCTTCTCGCTTTACACACCTGCCGTCTCTCTCTGCCAAGCAGAAACACGACTTTTAGATGCAGCCTGGAAAATCAACCGTTTCCTCCTGAGCCCTGCTAGTCTTTTGGCAGGTTCAAGGCCACCTAGACCTCCCTAGCGCCTTAAATCGCTTAGGTCATCCGCACAGTGCAAATCTCCCTGCCTAAATAAAACATTATTCTGAGAAGGTAGCACAGTGCTCCTCGTGCCTCTTTTGGTTCTTCAGAAACGACACGTACGTGGGCTGGGTTCAACTTTGATACTGGGGCCTTATGAGAAACGGAGGAATTCCCTAGTTAAACGAGGAATCCTCGTAGCCTCCAAGGTGCCTACATAGGGCGTTCTGCGAGTCCTTCCTTGCGTGCTGGAATGTGCCTCAAAGGAAAGGGTGCTTTACAGGAAAGACAAAAGGTGTTTCCACTTCCTTGCCTGAGGCATGCCAGAGCCCCCTTTACATACAGGGCGATCTACGCTGATCACGAAGATCAAAACAAAGTCCAGGACGGCAGCCACAGTGCTGGCAGGCAGGCAGCATTTGCCCAGAAGCCTTAGTCATGGCAGTGGCTTAACGCTAGTGTGCCGCTCAGGACTCCTAGGACTCCTGGGTCCTCACCCCCTGGGCGTGGAAAAACACTGTGTACCCAATGCCTCTTCTTAGGCGACCTACCCAAACACAGGTCCCTAGGCCCCTTCGGATCATTTCTCTGCATGGCGAAGGAAAGGCAACGCTCTGCTCTCTCTTCGGTGCCCATGGAGATTGCCAGGCTTTCAACAGGCCTCCCGAGCACAGGCCTAGCAGGTCTCAGATGTAATGCAAAAGGTCCCCACTGCTGGACCACTGCTGCAATGACAAAACGCTGTGTTTATTGTTCAGACTGGGAACCCTTACCTGCCGTCTTCTCTCTGCCAAGCAGAAGGCCGACTACAGAGGCAGCCCGACAAACGTACAATTTGCCCCTTGAACGCTACCTCGGGTTTTCTGAGCTACAGGGACCATTTGGCCTATCCGCGGGAATCGTGTCCTTGAAGCCATTCAGCCCATGCCGGAGCCCCTTGGCGCCAAAGTTTTATCAGGGAAGGTCCAGCGTGCTGCTTGAGTCTCTCTTGGTTGGTCAGAAACTACAGGTGCATGTGCTGGGTTCAATTTTGATATTGGTTACCTAGAGCGAAGAGCATTACTTTCCCAGTGGGAGAGCTGAAAGTGCGGCCTCAGAGCGTCCTGAGACACAGTGTGGTTGCTCGTGTTCTCTTCACAAGTAGAATGGCTATGTGAGGGAAAGGGAGCTCTCCTAGAGAAACACTCTGCTTTCTGTACCGTGCAGGAGGCCTCCCGGCGCCCTATATACATAAAGGGAACACTGTGCTGTTCCGCGAGGACCAAAGTAAGGTTCAGGTATTCCCTCCACGAACTGAGGCGTGCAGAGGCTTTCCACGAAACCTTAGGCAAGTAGTGCATGAATGTTCGTGGGCCTTTCCCAGGACCCCCGCTGCCTCAGCATGTCCCCTGGAAGAACACTGTGTACCGAGTACTCTTCTTGGCCCCCTGAGCACCGTGCCGCTACCAAAGCCCTCCGGATCATCTCTTTGCATGCCGAGTGAGAGGCAACACACTCTTTTCTTTGTTGGATAGCTAGATAGCCAAGACATTCAAAAGTGCTCCCCGAACAGAGGTGTAGAAGGTCTTAGGTGTAATGGCCTAGTGTGTCTCTCAGGGCTGCCGCTGAGGAGCAAGGAGAAAGCCGGTGCGTAGTGTTCCTTCTGGGTGTACTTAGCTACCGGCTCGTTCTGGCGAGCAGTCACTCGACGTTAGCTGCAGTCTGGAAAATGGACGGTTTCCCCCTGCACACTGCTAGGCTTTTGGCAGCTGCAGGGACACCTAACTCACTCGACCTAGCCCCTCCAATATTTCGTGCCATTCGCACAGTGCGCCACACCCCGGCTACCAAGTTATTCAGAGGAGGGGCCACAGTCCTCCTTGTGTCCCTTTCGGTGCGGGAGAACCTATGGGTACGTGGGGCCGTGCTCAACTTTGAGATTGGGACCTTCAGAGCACTGTAGTACCTCCCAACTGGAAAGAAGGATGGTTCAACGTGAAAGCTGCCTGAAATACAGTGCTCTGTCAGCCCACGCGTGCCTGCTGGCATGTCTTTGGAAGGAAAGTGGGCTTTCCTTGAGAGGCATAGTGTGTTTCCACGTCCACTCCTGAGGCACCCCAGGGTCGCCTCTACCTAAAAGGAACACTACGCTGAGCGCCAAGCTGAAGGCAAGGTCCGGGAATTGCATCCACAGCGCCGGGCAGCCATGCAGCGTTTCCCAGGGAGCCTCACTCAAAGCAGTGGCTAAACGCTAGTGTGCTTTGCAGGACTCCTGGGACGCCCGCGTCCTCACCACGTCTCATGGAAACACAGTGTGTACCGGATGCCACTTCTTAGGCGACCTACCAACATACAGGGGCCTAGGCCCTTCGGATCATCTCTTGGAATGAAGAGTGAAAGGCAAAACACCGCTCTCTTGGTCGCACAGCTGGATTGCCAGTCTTTCGAAAGTCCTCCCGAGCACAGGTCTAGCAGGTCTTAGGTGTACTGCAGGTGGTCCCCGCCGCTGAACCCGAACTGCAATGGGAAAAACCCTCGGCTCGCTGTTCATCCTGGGAACGCCAGCCTGCCCTCGCTCGCCAAGCAGACAGTCGACTTTAGATGCAGCCTGACATACGGACTTGTTGCCCCTGCAACACTGCCTAAGCTTTTGTAAGGGAAAAGGACACTTTGGCCTAACCCAAGGAATTATGTCGGTCCCGCCACTCAGCCCAAGCAGAACTCCCTTCGTGCCAAAGTTTTATCAGGGAAGGTCCAGGGGGCTGCGTGAGTCTCTTTTCGTTGCTCAGAAACTACCCGTCCGTGGGCTGTGCCAAGTCTGGCATCGGGACCTAAGGAGGGAAGCGTTATTTTCCCAACGGGAAAGCAGGCCACCTGCGGCCTCCAACTTAAGTGAAAACCAATGCGGTTGCCCGTCATCTCTACACAGTGGCAAGGCCGACTGAGGGAGAGGCAGCTTTCCTCGATTAACACAGTGTTTCCTACTCGTGGCAGGAGGCCTCCAGCAGCCCTCTTCACATAACGGGAAAAGCAGGCCTGTCCCCCAGGCTCAACGTAATGTCCGGGTTTCCATCCACGGGTGGCCGTGTGCAAACGATTTCCATGACCCCGGCCGGGAAGGTAGGGCATTCAGGCCAGTGTGCCCTTCCTAGGACTCCCGCCGCCTCACCATGTCCCTTGGAAGAACGCTGTGTGCTCAGTGACTCTTCTTGGCCGACTGCGCACCGTGCCGCTACCTGGGTACTCCGGGTCGTCTCTTTGAGTGCACCGTGGAAGGCAAGGCAGTGTTTTCTTCGTTGGATCGATAGACTGACAAGTCTTTCAAATGTGCCCCGACCAGAGTTCTGGAAAGTCCTCGGTGTAATGCCAGTGGCTCTCAGGGCGGACCCTGAGCTGCAGTGAAACAACTCTGTGCTTCGTGTTCCTTCTCGCTTTACACACCTGCCGTCTCTCTCTGCCAAGCAGAAACACGACTTTTAGATGCAGCCTGGAAAATCAACCATTTCCTCCTGAGCCCTGCTAGTCTTTTGGCAGGTTCAAGGCCACCTAGACCTCCCTAGCGCCTTAAATCGCTTAGGTCATCCGCACAGTGCAAATCTCCCTGCCTAAATAAAACATTATTCTGAGAAGGTAGCACAGTGCTTCTCGTGCCTCTTTTGGTTCTTCAGAAACGACACGTACGTGGGCTGGGTTCAACTTTGATACTGGGGCCTTATGAGAAACGGAGGAATTCCCTAGTTGAACGAGGAATCCTCGTAGCCTCCAAGGTGCCTACATAGGGCGTTCTGCGAGTCCTTCCTTGCGTGCTGGAATGTGCCTCAAAGGAAAGGGTGCTTTACAGGAAAGACAAAAGGTGTTTCCACTTCCTTGCCTGAGGCATGCCAGAGCCCCCTTTACATACAGGGCGATCTACGCTGATCACGAAGATCAAAACAAAGTCCAGGACGGCAGCCACAGTGCTGGCAGGCAGGCAGCATTTGCCCAGAAGCCTTAGTCATGGCAGTGGCTTAACGCTAGTGTGCCGCTCAGGACTCCTAGGACTCCTGGGTCCTCACCCCCTGGGCGTGGAAAAACACTGTGTACCCAATGCCTCTTCTTAGGCGACCTACCCAAACACAGGTCCCTAGGCCCCTTCGGATCATTTCTCTGCATGGAGAAGGAAAGGCAACGCTCTGCTCTCTCTTCGGTGCCCATGGAGATTGCCAGGCTTTCAACAGGCCTCCCGAGCACAGGCCTAGCAGGTCTCAGGTGTAATGCAAAAGGTCCCCACTGCTGGACCACTGCTGCAATGACAAAACGCTGTGTTTGTTGTTCAGACTGGGAACCCTTACCTGCCGTCTTCTCTCTGCCAAGCAGAAGGCCGACTACAGAGGCAGCCCGACAAACGTACAATTTGCCCCTTGAACGCTACCTCGGGTTTTCTGAGCTACAGGGACCATTTGGCCTATCCCCGGGAATCGTGTCCTTGAAGCCATTCAGCCCATGCCGGAGCCCCTTGGCGCCAAAGTTTTATCAGGGAAGGTCCAGCGTGCTGCTTGAGTCTCTCTTGGTTGGTCAGAAACTACAGGTGCATGTGCTGGGTTCAATTTTGATATTGGTTACCTAGAGCGAAGAGCATTACTTTCCCAGCGGGAGAGCTGAAAGTGCGGCCTCAGAGCGTCCTGAGACACAGTGTGGTTGCTCGTGTTCTCTTCACAAGTAGAATGGCTATGTGAGGGAAAGGGAGCTCTCCTAGAGAAACACTCTGCTTTCTGTACCGTGCAGGAGGCCTCCCGGCGCCCTATATACATAAAGGGAACACTGTGCTGTTCCGCGAGGACCAAAGTAAGGTTCAGGTATTCCCTCCACGAACTGAGGCGTGCAGAGGCTTTCCACGAAACCTTAGGCAAGTAGTGCATGAATGTTCGTGGGCCTTTCCCAGGACCCCCGCTGCCTCAGCATGTCCCCTGGAAGAACACTGTGTACCGAGTACTCTTCTTGGCCCCCTGAGCACCGTGCCGCTACCAAAGCCCTCCGGATCATCTCTTTGCATGCCGAGTGAGAGGCAACACACTCTTTTCTTTGTTGGCTAGCTAGATAGCCAAGACATTCAAAAGTGCTCCCCGAACAGAGGTGTAGAAGGTCTTAGGTGTAATGGCCTAGTGTGTCTCTCAGGGCTGCCGCTGAGGAGCAAGGAGAAAGCCGGTGCGTAGTGTTCCTTCTGGGTGTACTTAGCTACCGGCTCGTTCTGGCGAGCAGTCACTCGACGTTAGCTGCAGTCTGGAAAATGGACGGTTTCCCCCTGCACACTGCTAGGCTTTTGGCAGCTGCAGGGACACCTAACTCACTCGACCTAGCCCCTCCAATATTTCGTGCCATTCGCACAGTGCGCCACACCCCGGCTACCAAGTTATTCAGAGGAGGGGCCACAGTCCTCCTTGTGTCCCTTTCGGTGCGGGAGAACCTATGGGTACGTGGGGCCGTGCTCAACTTTGAGATTGGGACCTTCAGAGCACTGTAGTACCTCCCAACTGGAAAGAAGGATGGTTCAACGTGAAAGCTGCCTGAAATACAGTGCTCTGTCAGCCCACGCGTGCCTGCTGGCATGTCTTTGGAAGGAAAGTGGGCTTTCCTTGAGAGGCATAGTGTGTTTCCACGTCCACTCCTGAGGCACCCCAGGGTCGCCTCTACCTAAAAGGAACACTACGCTGAGCGCCAAGCTGAAGGCAAGGTCCGGGAATTGCATCCACAGCGCCGGGCAGCCATGCAGCGTTTCCCAGGGAGCCTCACTCAAAGCAGTGGCTAAACGCTAGTGTGCTTTGCAGGACTCCTGGGACGCCCGCGTCCTCACCACGTCTCATGGAAACACAGTGTGTACCGGATGCCACTTCTTAGGCGACCTACCAACATACAGGGGCCTAGGCCCTTCGGATCATCTCTTGGAATGAAGAGTGAAAGGCAAAACACCGCTCTCTTGGTCGCACAGGTGGATTGCCAGTCTTTCGAAAGTCCTCCCGAGCACAGGTCTAGCAGGTCTTAGGTGTACTGCAGGTGGTCCCCGCCGCTGAACCCGAACTGCAATGGGAAAAACCCTCGGCTCGCTGTTCATCCTGGGAACGCCAGCCTGCCCTCGCTCGCCGAGCAGACAGTCGACTTTAGATGCAGCCTGACATACGGACTTGTTGCCCCTGCAACACTGCCTAAGCTTTTGTAAGGGAAAAGGACACTTTGGCCTAACCCAAGGAATTATGTCGGTCCCGCCACTCAGCCCAAGCAGAACTCCCTTCGTGCCAAAGTTTTATCAGGGAAGGTCCAGGGGGCTGCGTGAGTCTCTTTTCGTTGCTCAGAAACTACCCGTCCGTGGGCTGTGCCAAGTCTGGCATCGGGACCTAAGGAGGGAAGCGTTATTTTCCCAACGGGAAAGCAGGCCACCTGCGGCCTCCAACTTAAGTGAAAACCAATGCGGTTGCCCGTCATCTCTACACAGTGGCAAGGCCGACTGAGGGAGAGGCAGCTTTCCTCGATTAACACAGTGTTTCCTACTCGTGGCAGGAGGCCTCCAGCAGCCCTCTTCACATAACGGGAAAAGCAGACCTGTCCCCCAGGCTCAACGTAATGTCCGGGTTTCCATCCACGGGTGGCCGTGTGCAAACGATTTCCATGACCCCGGCCGGGAAGGTAGGGCATTCAGGCCAGTGTGCCCTTCCTAGGACTCCCGCCGCCTCACCATGTCCCTTGGAAGAACGCTGTGTGCTCAGTGACTCTTCTTGGCCGACTGCGCACCGTGCCGCTACCTGGGTACTCCGGGTCGTCTCTTTGAGTGCACCGTGAAAGGCAAGGCAGTGTTTTCGTCGTTGGATCGATAGACTGACAAGTCTTTCAAATGTGCCCCGACCAGAGTTCTGGAAAGTCCTCGGTGTAATGCCAGTGGCTCTCAGGGCGGACCCTGAGCTGCAGTGAAACAACTCTGTGCTTCGTGTTCCTTCTCGCTTTACACACCTGCCGTCTCTCTCTGCCAAGCAGAAACACGACTTTTAGATGCAGCCTGGAAAATCAACCGTTTCCTCCTGAGCCCTGCTAGTCTTTTGGCAGGTTCAAGGCCACCTAGACCTCCCTAGCGCCTTAAATCGCTTAGGTCATCCGCACAGTGCAAATCTCCCTGCCTAAATAAAACATTATTCTGAGAAGGTAGCACAGTGCTCCTCGTGCCTCTTTTGGTTCTTCAGAAACGACACGTACGTGGGCTGGGTTCAACTTTGATACTGGGGCCTTATGAGAAACGGAGGAATTCCCTAGTTAAACGAGGAATCCTCGTAGCCTCCAAGGTGCCTACATAGGGCGTTCTGCGAGTCCTTCCTTGCGTGCTGGAATGTGCCTCAAAGGAAAGGGTGCTTTACAGGAAAGACAAAAGGTGTTTCCACTTCCTTGCCTGAGGCATGCCAGAGCCCCCTTTACATACAGGGCGATCTACGCTGATCACGAAGATCAAAACAAAGTCCAGGACGGCAGCCACAGTGCTGGCAGGCAGGCAGCATTTGCCCAGAAGCCTTAGTCATGGCAGTGGCTTAACGCTAGTGTGCCGCTCAGGACTCCTAGGACTCCTGGGTCCTCACCCCCTGGGCGTGGAAAAACACTGTGTACCCAATGCCTCTTCTTAGGCGACCTACCCAAACACAGGTCCCTAGGCCCCTTCGGATCATTTCTCTGCATGGCGAAGGAAAGGCAACGCTCTGCTCTCTCTTCGGTGCCCATGGAGATTGCCAGGCTTTCAACAGGCCTCCCGAGCACAGGCCTAGCAGGTCTCAGATGTAATGCAAAAGGTCCCCACTGCTGGACCACTGCTGCAATGACAAAACGCTGTGTTTATTGTTCAGACTGGGAACCCTTACCTGCCGTCTTCTCTCTGCCAAGCAGAAGGCCGACTACAGAGGCAGCCCGACAAACGTACAATTTGCCCCTTGAACGCTACCTCGGGTTTTCTGAGCTACAGGGACCATTTGGCCTATCCGCGGGAATCGTGTCCTTGAAGCCATTCAGCCCATGCCGGAGCCCCTTGGCGCCAAAGTTTTATCAGGGAAGGTCCAGCGTGCTGCTTGAGTCTCTCTTGGTTGGTCAGAAACTACAGGTGCATGTGCTGGGTTCAATTTTGATATTGGTTACCTAGAGCGAAGAGCATTACTTTCCCAGTGGGAGAGCTGAAAGTGCGGCCTCAGAGCGTCCTGAGACACAGTGTGGTTGCTCGTGTTCTCTTCACAAGTAGAATGGCTATGTGAGGGAAAGGGAGCTCTCCTAGAGAAACACTCTGCTTTCTGTACCGTGCAGGAGGCCTCCCGGCGCCCTATATACATAAAGGGAACACTGTGCTGTTCCGCGAGGACCAAAGTAAGGTTCAGGTATTCCCTCCACGAACTGAGGCGTGCAGAGGCTTTCCACGAAACCTTAGGCAAGTAGTGCATGAATGTTCGTGGGCCTTTCCCAGGACCCCCGCTGCCTCAGCATGTCCCCTGGAAGAACACTGTGTACCGAGTACTCTTCTTGGCCCCCTGAGCACCGTGCCGCTACCAAAGCCCTCCGGATCATCTCTTTGCATGCCGAGTGAGAGGCAACACACTCTTTTCTTTGTTGGCTAGCTAGATAGCCAAGACATTCAAAAGTGCTCCCCGAACAGAGGTGTAGAAGGTCTTAGGTGTAATGGCCTAGTGTGTCTCTCAGGGCTGCCGCTGAGGAGCAAGGAGAAAGCCGGTGCGTAGTGTTCCTTCTGGGTGTACTTAGCTACCGGCTCGTTCTGGCGAGCAGTCACTCGACGTTAGCTGCAGTCTGGAAAATGGACGGTTTCCCCCTGCACACTGCTAGGCTTTTGGCAGCTGCAGGGACACCTAACTCACTCGACCTAGCCCCTCCAATATTTCGTGCCATTCGCACAGTGCGCCACACCCCGGCTACCAAGTTATTCAGAGGAGGGGCCACAGTCCTCCTTGTGTCCCTTTCGGTGCGGGAGAACCTATGGGTACGTGGGGCCGTGCTCAACTTTGAGATTGGGACCTTCAGAGCACTGTAGTACCTCCCAACTGGAAAGAAGGATGGTTCAACGTGAAAGCTGCCTGAAATACAGTGCTCTGTCAGCCCACGCGTGCCTGCTGGCATGTCTTTGGAAGGAAAGTGGGCTTTCCTTGAGAGGCATAGTGTGTTTCCACGTCCACTCCTGAGGCACCCCAGGGTCGCCTCTACCTAAAAGGAACACTACGCTGAGCGCCAAGCTGAAGGCAAGGTCCGGGAATTGCATCCACAGCGCCGGGCAGCCATGCAGCGTTTCCCAGGGAGCCTCACTCAAAGCAGTGGCTAAACGCTAGTGTGCTTTGCAGGACTCCTGGGACGCCCGCGTCCTCACCACGTCTCATGGAAACACAGTGTGTACCGGATGCCACTTCTTAGGCGACCTACCAACATACAGGGGCCTAGGCCCTTCGGATCATCTCTTGGAATGAAGAGTGAAAGGCAAAACACCGCTCTCTTGGTCGCACAGCTGGATTGCCAGTCTTTCGAAAGTCCTCCCGAGCACAGGTCTAGCAGGTCTTAGGTGTACTGCAGGTGGTCCCCGCCGCTGAACCCGAACTGCAATGGGAAAAACCCTCGGCTCGCTGTTCATCCTGGGAACGCCAGCCTGCCCTCGCTCGCCAAGCAGACAGTCGACTTTAGATGCAGCCTGACATACGGACTTGTTGCCCCTGCAACACTGCCTAAGCTTTTGTAAGGGAAAAGGACACTTTGGCCTAACCCAAGGAATTATGTCGGTCCCGCCACTCAGCCCAAGCAGAACTCCCTTCGTGCCAAAGTTTTATCAGGGAAGGTCCAGGGGGCTGCGTGAGTCTCTTTTCGTTGCTCAGAAACTACCCGTCCGTGGGCTGTGCCAAGTCTGGCATCGGGACCTAAGGAGGGAAGCGTTATTTTCCCAACGGGAAAGCAGGCCACCTGCGGCCTCCAACTTAAGTGAAAACCAATGCGGTTGCCCGTCATCTCTACACAGTGGCAAGGCCGACTGAGGGAGAGGCAGCTTTCCTCGATTAACACAGTGTTTCCTACTCGTGGCAGGAGGCCTCCAGCAGCCCTCTTCACATAACGGGAAAAGCAGGCCTGTCCCCCAGGCTCAACGTAATGTCCGGGTTTCCATCCACGGGTGGCCGTGTGCAAACGATTTCCATGACCCCGGCCGGGAAGGTAGGGCATTCAGGCCAGTGTGCCCTTCCTAGGACTCCCGCCGCCTCACCATGTCCCTTGGAAGAACGCTGTGTGCTCAGTGACTCTTCTTGGCCGACTGCGCACCGTGCCGCTACCTGGGTACTCCGGGTCGTCTCTTTGAGTGCACCGTGGAAGGCAAGGCAGTGTTTTCTTCGTTGGATCGATAGACTGACAAGTCTTTCAAATGTGCCCCGACCAGAGTTCTGGAAAGTCCTCGGTGTAATGCCAGTGGCTCTCAGGGCGGACCCTGAGCTGCAGTGAAACAACTCTGTGCTTCGTGTTCCTTCTCGCTTTACACACCTGCCGTCTCTCTCTGCCAAGCAGAAACACGACTTTTAGATGCAGCCTGGAAAATCAACCATTTCCTCCTGAGCCCTGCTAGTCTTTTGGCAGGTTCAAGGCCACCTAGACCTCCCTAGCGCCTTAAATCGCTTAGGTCATCCGCACAGTGCAAATCTCCCTGCCTAAATAAAACATTATTCTGAGAAGGTAGCACAGTGCTTCTCGTGCCTCTTTTGGTTCTTCAGAAACGACACGTACGTGGGCTGGGTTCAACTTTGATACTGGGGCCTTATGAGAAACGGAGGAATTCCCTAGTTGAACGAGGAATCCTCGTAGCCTCCAAGGTGCCTACATAGGGCGTTCTGCGAGTCCTTCCTTGCGTGCTGGAATGTGCCTCAAAGGAAAGGGTGCTTTACAGGAAAGACAAAAGGTGTTTCCACTTCCTTGCCTGAGGCATGCCAGAGCCCCCTTTACATACAGGGCGATCTACGCTGATCACGAAGATCAAAACAAAGTCCAGGACGGCAGCCACAGTGCTGGCAGGCAGGCAGCATTTGCCCAGAAGCCTTAGTCATGGCAGTGGCTTAACGCTAGTGTGCCGCTCAGGACTCCTAGGACTCCTGGGTCCTCACCCCCTGGGCGTGGAAAAACACTGGGTACCCAATGCCTCTTCTTAGGCGACCTACCCAAACACAGGTCCCTAGGCCCCTTCGGATCATTTCTCTGCATGGAGAAGGAAAGGCAACGCTCTGCTCTCTCTTCGGTGCCCATGGAGATTGCCAGGCTTTCAACAGGCCTCCCGAGCACAGGCCTAGCAGGTCTCAGGTGTAATGCAAAAGGTCCCCACTGCTGGACCACTGCTGCAATGACAAAACGCTGTGTTTGTTGTTCAGACTGGGAACCCTTACCTGCCGTCTTCTCTCTGCCAAGCAGAAGGCCGACTACAGAGGCAGCCCGACAAACGTACAATTTGCCCCTTGAACGCTACCTCGGGTTTTCTGAGCTACAGGGACCATTTGGCCTATCCCCGGGAATCGTGTCCTTGAAGCCATTCAGCCCATGCCGGAGCCCCTTGGCGCCAAAGTTTTATCAGGGAAGGTCCAGCGTGCTGCTTGAGTCTCTCTTGGTTGGTCAGAAACTACAGGTGCATGTGCTGGGTTCAATTTTGATATTGGTTACCTAGAGCGAAGAGCATTACTTTCCCAGCGGGAGAGCTGAAAGTGCGGCCTCAGAGCGTCCTGAGACACAGTGTGGTTGCTCGTGTTCTCTTCACAAGTAGAATGGCTATGTGAGGGAAAGGGAGCTCTCCTAGAGAAACACTCTGCTTTCTGTACCGTGCAGGAGGCCTCCCGGCGCCCTATATACATAAAGGGAACACTGTGCTGTTCCGCGAGGACCAAAGTAAGGTTCAGGTATTCCCTCCACGAACTGAGGCGTGCAGAGGCTTTCCACGAAACCTTAGGCAAGTAGTGCATGAATGTTCGTGGGCCTTTCCCAGGACCCCCGCTGCCTCAGCATGTCCCCTGGAAGAACACTGTGTACCGAGTACTCTTCTTGGCCCCCTGAGCACCGTGCCGCTACCAAAGCCCTCCGGATCATCTCTTTGCATGCCGAGTGAGAGGCAACACACTCTTTTCTTTGTTGGCTAGCTAGATAGCCAAGACATTCAAAAGTGCTCCCCGAACAGAGGTGTAGAAGGTCTTAGGTGTAATGGCCTAGTGTGTCTCTCAGGGCTGCCGCTGAGGAGCAAGGAGAAAGCCGGTGCGTAGTGTTCCTTCTGGGTGTACTTAGCTACCGGCTCGTTCTGGCGAGCAGTCACTCGACGTTAGCTGCAGTCTGGAAAATGGACGGTTTCCCCCTGCACACTGCTAGGCTTTTGGCAGCTGCAGGGACACCTAACTCACTCGACCTAGCCCCTCCAATATTTCGTGCCATTCGCACAGTGCGCCACACCCCGGCTACCAAGTTATTCAGAGGAGGGGCCACAGTCCTCCTTGTGTCCCTTTCGGTGCGGGAGAACCTATGGGTACGTGGGGCCGTGCTCAACTTTGAGATTGGGACCTTCAGAGCACTGTAGTACCTCCCAACTGGAAAGAAGGATGGTTCAACGTGAAAGCTGCCTGAAATACAGTGCTCTGTCAGCCCACGCGTGCCTGCTGGCATGTCTTTGGAAGGAAAGTGGGCTTTCCTTGAGAGGCATAGTGTGTTTCCACGTCCACTCCTGAGGCACCCCAGGGTCGCCTCTACCTAAAAGGAACACTACGCTGAGCGCCAAGCTGAAGGCAAGGTCCGGGAATTGCATCCACAGCGCCGGGCAGCCATGCAGCGTTTCCCAGGGAGCCTCACTCAAAGCAGTGGCTAAACGCTAGTGTGCTTTGCAGGACTCCTGGGACGCCCGCGTCCTCACCACGTCTCATGGAAACACAGTGTGTACCGGATGCCACTTCTTAGGCGACCTACCAACATACAGGGGCCTAGGCCCTTCGGATCATCTCTTGGAATGAAGAGTGAAAGGCAAAACACCGCTCTCTTGGTCGCACAGGTGGATTGCCAGTCTTTCGAAAGTCCTCCCGAGCACAGGTCTAGCAGGTCTTAGGTGTACTGCAGGTGGTCCCCGCCGCTGAACCCGAACTGCAATGGGAAAAACCCTCGGCTCGCTGTTCATCCTGGGAACGCCAGCCTGCCCTCGCTCGCCGAGCAGACAGTCGACTTTAGATGCAGCCTGACATACGGACTTGTTGCCCCTGCAACACTGCCTAAGCTTTTGTAAGGGAAAAGGACACTTTGGCCTAACCCAAGGAATTATGTCGGTCCCGCCACTCAGCCCAAGCAGAACTCCCTTCGTGCCAAAGTTTTATCAGGGAAGGTCCAGGGGGCTGCGTGAGTCTCTTTTCGTTGCTCAGAAACTACCCGTCCGTGGGCTGTGCCAAGTCTGGCATCGGGACCTAAGGAGGGAAGCGTTATTTTCCCAACGGGAAAGCAGGCCACCTGCGGCCTCCAACTTAAGTGAAAACCAATGCGGTTGCCCGTCATCTCTACACAGTGGCAAGGCCGACTGAGGGAGAGGCAGCTTTCCTCGATTAACACAGTGTTTCCTACTCGTGGCAGGAGGCCTCCAGCAGCCCTCTTCACATAACGGGAAAAGCAGACCTGTCCCCCAGGCTCAACGTAATGTCCGGGTTTCCATCCACGGGTGGCCGTGTGCAAACGATTTCCATGACCCCGGCCGGGAAGGTAGGGCATTCAGGCCAGTGTGCCCTTCCTAGGACTCCCGCCGCCTCACCATGTCCCTTGGAAGAACGCTGTGTGCTCAGTGACTCTTCTTGGCCGACTGCGCACCGTGCCGCTACCTGGGTACTCCGGGTCGTCTCTTTGAGTGCACCGTGAAAGGCAAGGCAGTGTTTTCGTCGTTGGATCGATAGACTGACAAGTCTTTCAAATGTGCCCCGACCAGAGTTCTGGAAAGTCCTCGGTGTAATGCCAGTGGCTCTCAGGGCGGACCCTGAGCTGCAGTGAAACAACTCTGTGCTTCGTGTTCCTTCTCGCTTTACACACCTGCCGTCTCTCTCTGCCAAGCAGAAACACGACTTTTAGATGCAGCCTGGAAAATCAACCGTTTCCTCCTGAGCCCTGCTAGTCTTTTGGCAGGTTCAAGGCCACCTAGACCTCCCTAGCGCCTTAAATCGCTTAGGTCATCCGCACAGTGCAAATCTCCCTGCCTAAATAAAACATTATTCTGAGAAGGTAGCACAGTGCTCCTCGTGCCTCTTTTGGTTCTTCAGAAACGACACGTACGTGGGCTGGGTTCAACTTTGATACTGGGGCCTTATGAGAAACGGAGGAATTCCCTAGTTAAACGAGGAATCCTCGTAGCCTCCAAGGTGCCTACATAGGGCGTTCTGCGAGTCCTTCCTTGCGTGCTGGAATGTGCCTCAAAGGAAAGGGTGCTTTACAGGAAAGACAAAAGGTGTTTCCACTTCCTTGCCTGAGGCATGCCAGAGCCCCCTTTACATACAGGGCGATCTACGCTGATCACGAAGATCAAAACAAAGTCCAGGACGGCAGCCACAGTGCTGGCAGGCAGGCAGCATTTGCCCAGAAGCCTTAGTCATGGCAGTGGCTTAACGCTAGTGTGCCGCTCAGGACTCCTAGGACTCCTGGGTCCTCACCCCCTGGGCGTGGAAAAACACTGGGTACCCAATGCCTCTTCTTAGGCGACCTACCCAAACACAGGTCCCTTGGCCCCTTCGGATCATTTCTCTGCATGGAGAAGGAAAGGCAACGCTCTGCTCTCTCTCTTCGGTGCCCATGGAGATTGCCAGGCTTTCAACAGGCCTCCCGAGCACAGGCCTAGCAGGTCTCAGGTGTAATGCAAAAGGTCCCCACTGCTGGACCACTGCTGCAATGACAAAACGCTGTGTTTGTTGTTCAGACTGGGAACCCTTACCTGCCGTCTTCTCTCTGCCAAGCAGAAGGCCGACTACAGAGGCAGCCCGACAAACGTACAATTTGCCCCTTGAACGCTACCTCGGGTTTTCTGAGCTACAGGGACCATTTGGCCTATCCCCGGGAATCGTGTCCTTGAAGCCATTCAGCCCATGCCGGAGCCCCTTGGCGCCAAAGTTTTATCAGGGAAGGTCCAGCGTGCTGCTTGAGTCTCTCTTGGTTGGTCAGAAACTACAGGTGCATGTGCTGGGTTCAATTTTGATATTGGTTACCTAGAGCGAAGAGCATTACTTTCCCAGCGGGAGAGCTGAAAGTGCGGCCTCAGAGCGTCCTGAGACACAGTGTGGTTGCTCGTGTTCTCTTCACAAGTAGAATGGCTATGTGAGGGAAAGGGAGCTCTCCTAGAGAAACACTCTGCTTTCTGTACCGTGCAGGAGGCCTCCCGGCGCCCTATATACATAAAGGGAACACTGTGCTGTTCCGCGAGGACCAAAGTAAGGTTCAGGTATTCCCTCCACGAACTGAGGCGTGCAGAGGCTTTCCACGAAACCTTAGGCAAGTAGTGCATGAATGTTCGTGGGCCTTTCCCAGGACCCCCGCTGCCTCAGCATGTCCCCTGGAAGAACACTGTGTACCGAGTACTCTTCTTGGCCCCCTGAGCACCGTGCCGCTACCAAAGCCCTCCGGATCATCTCTTTGCATGCCGAGTGAGAGGCAACACACTCTTTTCTTTGTTGGCTAGCTAGATAGCCAAGACATTCAAAAGTGCTCCCCGAACAGAGGTGTAGAAGGTCTTAGGTGTAATGGCCTAGTGTGTCTCTCAGGGCTGCCGCTGAGGAGCAAGGAGAAAGCCGGTGCGTAGTGTTCCTTCTGGGTGTACTTAGCTACCGGCTCGTTCTGGCGAGCAGTCACTCGACGTTAGCTGCAGTCTGGAAAATGGACGGTTTCCCCCTGCACACTGCTAGGCTTTTGGCAGCTGCAGGGACACCTAACTCACTCGACCTAGCCCCTCCAATATTTCGTGCCATTCGCACAGTGCGCCACACCCCGGCTACCAAGTTATTCAGAGGAGGGGCCACAGTCCTCCTTGTGTCCCTTTCGGTGCGGGAGAACCTATGGGTACGTGGGGCCGTGCTCAACTTTGAGATTGGGACCTTCAGAGCACTGTAGTACCTCCCAACTGGAAAGAAGGATGGTTCAACGTGAAAGCTGCCTGAAATACAGTGCTCTGTCAGCCCACGCGTGCCTGCTGGCATGTCTTTGGAAGGAAAGTGGGCTTTCCTTGAGAGGCATAGTGTGTTTCCACGTCCACTCCTGAGGCACCCCAGGGTCGCCTCTACCTAAAAGGAACACTACGCTGAGCGCCAAGCTGAAGGCAAGGTCCGGGAATTGCATCCACAGCGCCGGGCAGCCATGCAGCGTTTCCCAGGGAGCCTCACTCAAAGCAGTGGCTAAACGCTAGTGTGCTTTGCAGGACTCCTGGGACGCCCGCGTCCTCACCACGTCTCATGGAAACACAGTGTGTACCGGATGCCACTTCTTAGGCGACCTACCAACATACAGGGGCCTAGGCCCTTCGGATCATCTCTTGGAATGAAGAGTGAAAGGCAAAACACCGCTCTCTTGGTCGCACAGGTGGATTGCCAGTCTTTCGAAAGTCCTCCCGAGCACAGGTCTAGCAGGTCTTAGGTGTACTGCAGGTGGTCCCCGCCGCTGAACCCGAACTGCAATGGGAAAAACCCTCGGCTCGCTGTTCATCCTGGGAACGCCAGCCTGCCCTCGCTCGCCGAGCAGACAGTCGACTTTAGATGCAGCCTGACATACGGACTTGTTGCCCCTGCAACACTGCCTAAGCTTTTGTAAGGGAAAAGGACACTTTGGCCTAACCCAAGGAATTATGTCGGTCCCGCCACTCAGCCCAAGCAGAACTCCCTTCGTGCCAAAGTTTTATCAGGGAAGGTCCAGGGGGCTGCGTGAGTCTCTTTTCGTTGCTCAGAAACTACCCGTCCGTGGGCTGTGCCAAGTCTGGCATCGGGACCTAAGGAGGGAAGCGTTATTTTCCCAACGGGAAAGCAGGCCACCTGCGGCCTCCAACTTAAGTGAAAACCAATGCGGTTGCCCGTCATCTCTACACAGTGGCAAGGCCGACTGAGGGAGAGGCAGCTTTCCTCGATTAACACAGTGTTTCCTACTCGTGGCAGGAGGCCTCCAGCAGCCCTCTTCACATAACGGGAAAAGCAGACCTGTCCCCCAGGCTCAACGTAATGTCCGGGTTTCCATCCACGGGTGGCCGTGTGCAAACGATTTCCATGACCCCGGCCGGGAAGGTAGGGCATTCAGGCCAGTGTGCCCTTCCTAGGACTCCCGCCGCCTCACCATGTCCCTTGGAAGAACGCTGTGTGCTCAGTGACTCTTCTTGGCCGACTGCGCACCGTGCCGCTACCTGGGTACTCCGGGTCGTCTCTTTGAGTGCACCGTGAAAGGCAAGGCAGTGTTTTCGTCGTTGGATCGATAGACTGACAAGTCTTTCAAATGTGCCCCGACCAGAGTTCTGGAAAGTCCTCGGTGTAATGCCAGTGGCTCTCAGGGCGGACCCTGAGCTGCAGTGAAACAACTCTGTGCTTCGTGTTCCTTCTCGCTTTACACACCTGCCGTCTCTCTCTGCCAAGCAGAAACACGACTTTTAGATGCAGCCTGGAAAATCAACCGTTTCCTCCTGAGCCCTGCTAGTCTTTTGGCAGGTTCAAGGCCACCTAGACCTCCCTAGCGCCTTAAATCGCTTAGGTCATCCGCACAGTGCAAATCTCCCTGCCTAAATAAAACATTATTCTGAGAAGGTAGCACAGTGCTCCTCGTGCCTCTTTTGGTTCTTCAGAAACGACACGTACGTGGGCTGGGTTCAACTTTGATACTGGGGCCTTATGAGAAACGGAGGAATTCCCTAGTTGAACGAGGAATCCTCGTAGCCTCCAAGGTGCCTACATAGGGCGTTCTGCGAGTCCTTCCTTGCGTGCTGGAATGTGCCTCAAAGGAAAGGGTGCTTTACAGGAAAGACAAAAGGTGTTTCCACTTCCTTGCCTGAGGCATGCCAGAGCCCCCTTTACATACAGGGCGATCTACGCTGATCACGAAGATCAAAACAAAGTCCAGGACGGCAGCCACAGTGCTGGCAGGCAGGCAGCATTTGCCCAGAAGCCTTAGTCATGGCAGTGGCTTAACGCTAGTGTGCCGCTCAGGACTCCTAGGACTCCTGGGTCCTCACCCCCTGGGCGTGGAAAAACACTGGGTACCCAATGCCTCTTCTTAGGCGACCTACCCAAACACAGGTCCCTTGGCCCCTTCGGATCATTTCTCTGCATGGAGAAGGAAAGGCAACGCTCTGCTCTCTCTCTTCGGTGCCCATGGAGATTGCCAGGCTTTCAACAGGCCTCCCGAGCACAGGCCTAGCAGGTCTCAGGTGTAATGCAAAAGGTCCCCACTGCTGGACCACTGCTGCAATGACAAAACGCTGTGTTTGTTGTTCAGACTGGGAACCCTTACCTGCCGTCTTCTCTCTGCCAAGCAGAAGGCCGACTACAGAGGCAGCCCGACAAACGTACAATTTGCCCCTTGAACGCTACCTCGGGTTTTCTGAGCTACAGGGACCATTTGGCCTATCCCCGGGAATCGTGTCCTTGAAGCCATTCAGCCCATGCCGGAGCCCCTTGGCGCCAAAGTTTTATCAGGGAAGGTCCAGCGTGCTGCTTGAGTCTCTCTTGGTTGGTCAGAAACTACAGGTGCATGTGCTGGGTTCAATTTTGATATTGGTTACCTAGAGCGAAGAGCATTACTTTCCCAGCGGGAGAGCTGAAAGTGCGGCCTCAGAGCGTCCTGAGACACAGTGTGGTTGCTCGTGTTCTCTTCACAAGTAGAATGGCTATGTGAGGGAAAGGGAGCTCTCCTAGAGAAACACTCTGCTTTCTGTACCGTGCAGGAGGCCTCCCGGCGCCCTATATACATAAAGGGAACACTGTGCTGTTCCGCGAGGACCAAAGTAAGGTTCAGGTATTCCCTCCACGAACTGAGGCGTGCAGAGGCTTTCCACGAAACCTTAGGCAAGTAGTGCATGAATGTTCGTGGGCCTTTCCCAGGACCCCCGCTGCCTCAGCATGTCCCCTGGAAGAACACTGTGTACCGAGTACTCTTCTTGGCCCCCTGAGCACCGTGCCGCTACCAAAGCCCTCCGGATCATCTCTTTGCATGCCGAGTGAGAGGCAACACACTCTTTTCTTTGTTGGCTAGCTAGATAGCCAAGACATTCAAAAGTGCTCCCCGAACAGAGGTGTAGAAGGTCTTAGGTGTAATGGCCTAGTGTGTCTCTCAGGGCTGCCGCTGAGGAGCAAGGAGAAAGCCGGTGCGTAGTGTTCCTTCTGGGTGTACTTAGCTACCGGCTCGTTCTGGCGAGCAGTCACTCGACGTTAGCTGCAGTCTGGAAAATGGACGGTTTCCCCCTGCACACTGCTAGGCTTTTGGCAGCTGCAGGGACACCTAACTCACTCGACCTAGCCCCTCCAATATTTCGTGCCATTCGCACAGTGCGCCACACCCCGGCTACCAAGTTATTCAGAGGAGGGGCCACAGTCCTCCTTGTGTCCCTTTCGGTGCGGGAGAACCTATGGGTACGTGGGGCCGTGCTCAACTTTGAGATTGGGACCTTCAGAGCACTGTAGTACCTCCCAACTGGAAAGAAGGATGGTTCAACGTGAAAGCTGCCTGAAATACAGTGCTCTGTCAGCCCACGCGTGCCTGCTGGCATGTCTTTGGAAGGAAAGTGGGCTTTCCTTGAGAGGCATAGTGTGTTTCCACGTCCACTCCTGAGGCACCCCAGGGTCGCCTCTACCTAAAAGGAACACTACGCTGAGCGCCAAGCTGAAGGCAAGGTCCGGGAATTGCATCCACAGCGCCGGGCAGCCATGCAGCGTTTCCCAGGGAGCCTCACTCAAAGCAGTGGCTAAACGCTAGTGTGCTTTGCAGGACTCCTGGGACGCCCGCGTCCTCACCACGTCTCATGGAAACACAGTGTGTACCGGATGCCACTTCTTAGGCGACCTACCAACATACAGGGGCCTAGGACCTTCGGATCATCTCTTGGAATGAAGAGTGAAAGGCAAAACACCGCTCTCTTGGTCGCACAGGTGGATTGCCAGTCTTTCGAAAGTCCTCCCGAGCACAGGTCTAGCAGGTCTTAGGTGTACTGCAGGTGGTCCCCGCCGCTGAACCCGAACTGCAATGGGAAAAACCCTCGGCTCGCTGTTCATCCTGGGAACGCCAGCCTGCCCTCGCTCGCCGAGCAGACAGTCGACTTTAGATGCAGCCTGACATACGGACTTGTTGCCCCTGCAACACTGCCTAAGCTTTTGTAAGGGAAAAGGACACTTTGGCCTAACCCAAGGAATTATGTCGGTCCCGCCACTCAGCCCAAGCAGAACTCCCTTCGTGCCAAAGTTTTATCAGGGAAGGTCCAGGGGGCTGCGTGAGTCTCTTTTCGTTGCTCAGAAACTACCCGTCCGTGGGCTGTGCCAAGTCTGGCATCGGGACCTAAGGAGGGAAGCGTTATTTTCCCAACGGGAAAGCAGGCCACCTGCGGCCTCCAACTTAAGTGAAAACCAATGCGGTTGCCCGTCATCTCTACACAGTGGCAAGGCCGACTGAGGGAGAGGCAGCTTTCCTCGATTAACACAGTGTTTCCTACTCGTGGCAGGAGGCCTCCAGCAGCCCTCTTCACATAACGGGAAAAGCAGACCTGTCCCCCAGGCTCAACGTAATGTCCGGGTTTCCATCCACGGGTGGCCGTGTGCAAACGATTTCCATGACCCCGGCCGGGAAGGTAGGGCATTCAGGCCAGTGTGCCCTTCCTAGGACTCCCGCCGCCTCACCATGTCCCTTGGAAGAACGCTGTGTGCTCAGTGACTCTTCTTGGCCGACTGCGCACCGTGCCGCTACCTGGGTACTCCGGGTCGTCTCTTTGAGTGCACCGTGAAAGGCAAGGCAGTGTTTTCGTCGTTGGATCGATAGACTGACAAGTCTTTCAAATGTGCCCCGACCAGAGTTCTGGAAAGTCCTCGGTGTAATGCCAGTGGCTCTCAGGGCGGACCCTGAGCTGCAGTGAAACAACTCTGTGCTTCGTGTTCCGTCTCGCTTTACACACCTGCCGTCTCTCTCTGCCAAGCAGAAACACGACTTTTAGATGCAGCCTGGAAAATCAACCGTTTCCTCCTGAGCCCTGCTAGTCTTTTGGCAGGTTCAAGGCCACCTAGACCTCCCTAGCGCCTTAAATCGCTTAGGTCATCCGCACAGTGCAAATCTCCCTGCCTAAATAAAACATTATTCTGAGAAGGTAGCACAGTGCTCCTCGTGCCTCTTTTGGTTCTTCAGAAACGACACGTACGTGGGCTGGGTTCAACTTTGATACTGGGGCCTTATGAGAAACGGAGGAATTCCCTAGTTGAACGAGGAATCCTCGTAGCCTCCAAGGTGCCTACATAGGGCGTTCTGCGAGTCCTTCCTTGCGTGCTGGAATGTGCCTCAAAGGAAAGGGTGCTTTACAGGAAAGACAAAAGGTGTTTCCACTTCCTTGCCTGAGGCATGCCAGAGCCCCCTTTACATACAGGGCGATCTACGCTGATCACCAAGATCAAAACAAAGTCCAGGACGGCAGCCACAGTGCTGGCAGGCAGGCAGCATTTGCCCAGAAGCCTTAGTCATGGCAGTGGCTTAACGCTAGTGTGCCGCTCAGGACTCCTAGGACTCCTGGGTCCTCACCCCCTGGGCGTGGAAAAACACTGGGTACCCAATGCCTCTTCTTAGGCGACCTACCCAAACACAGGTCCCTTGGCCCCTTCGGATCATTTCTCTGCATGGAGAAGGAAAGGCAACGCTCTGCTCTCTCTCTTCGGTGCCCATGGAGATTGCCAGGCTTTCAACAGGCCTCCCGAGCACAGGCCTAGCAGGTCTCAGGTGTAATGCAAAAGGTCCCCACTGCTGGACCACTGCTGCAATGACAAAACGCTGTGTTTGTTGTTCAGACTGGGAACCCTTACCTGCCGTCTTCTCTCTGCCAAGCAGAAGGCCGACTACAGAGGCAGCCCGACAAACGTACAATTTGCCCCTTGAACGCTACCTCGGGTTTTCTGAGCTACAGGGACCATTTGGCCTATCCGCGGGAATCGTGTCCTTGAAGCCATTCAGCCCATGCCGGAGCCCCTTGGCGCCAAAGTTTTATCAGGGAAGGTCCAGCGTGCTGCTTGAGTCTCTCTTGGTTGGTCAGAAACTACAGGTGCATGTGCTGGGTTCAATTTTGATATTGGTTACCTAGAGCGAAGAGCATTACTTTCCCAGCGGGAGAGCTGAAAGTGCGGCCTCAGAGCGTCCTGAGACACAGTGTGGTTGCTCGTGTTCTCTTCACAAGTAGAATGGCTATGTGAGGGAAAGGGAGCTCTCCTAGAGAAACACTCTGCTTTCTGTACCGTGCAGGAGGCCTCCCGGCGCCCTATATACATAAAGGGAACACTGTGCTGTTCCGCGAGGACCAAAGTAAGGTTCAGGTATTCCCTCCACGAACTGAGGCGTGCAGAGGCTTTCCACGAAACCTTAGGCAAGTAGTGCATGAATGTTCGTGGGCCTTTCCCAGGACCCCCGCTGCCTCAGCATGTCCCCTGGAAGAACACTGTGTACCGAGTACTCTTCTTGGCCCCCTGAGCACCGTGCCGCTACCAAAGCCCTCCGGATCATCTCTTTGCATGCCGAGTGAGAGGCAACACACTCTTTTCTTTGTTGGATAGCTAGATAGCCAAGACATTCAAAAGTGCTCCCCGAACAGAGGTGTAGAAGGTCTTAGGTGTAATGGCCTAGTGTGTCTCTCAGGGCTGCCGCTGAGGAGCAAGGAGAAAGCCGGTGCGTAGTGTTCCTTCTGGGTGTACTTAGCTACCGGCTCGTTCTGGCGAGCAGTCACTCGACGTTAGCTGCAGTCTGGAAAATGGACGGTTTCCCCCTGCACACTGCTAGGCTTTTGGCAGCTGCAGGGACACCTAACTCACTCGACCTAGCCCCTCCAATATTTCGTGCCATTCGCACAGTGCGCCACACCCCGGCTACCAAGTTATTCAGAGGAGGGGCCACAGTCCTCCTTGTGTCCCTTTCGGTGCGGGAGAACCTATGGGTACGTGGGGCCGTGCTCAACTTTGAGATTGGGACCTTCAGAGCACTGTAGTACCTCCCAACTGGAAAGAAGGATGGTTCAACGTGAAAGCTGCCTGAAATACAGTGCTCTGTCAGCCCACGCGTGCCTGCTGGCATGTCTTTGGAAGGAAAGTGGGCTTTCCTTGAGAGGCATAGTGTGTTTCCACGTCCACTCCTGAGGCACCCCAGGGTCGCCTCTACCTAAAAGGAACACTACGCTGAGCGCCAAGCTGAAGGCAAGGTCCGGGAATTGCATCCACAGCGCCGGGCAGCCATGCAGCGTTTCCCAGGGAGCCTCACTCAAAGCAGTGGCTAAACGCTAGTGTGCTTTGCAGGACTCCTGGGACTCCCGCGTCCTCACCACGTCTCATGGAAACACAGTGTGTACCGGATGCCACTTCTTAGGCGACCTACCAACATACAGGGGCCTAGGCCCTTCGGATCATCTCTTGGAATGAAGAGTGAAAGGCAAAACACCGCTCTCTTGGTCGCACAGGTGGATTGCCAGTCTTTCGAAAGTCCTCCCGAGCACAGGTCTAGCAGGTCTTAGGTGTACTGCAGGTGGTCCCCGCCGCTGAACCCGAACTGCAATGGGAAAAACCCTCGGCTCGCTGTTCATCCTGGGAACGCCAGCCTGCCCTCGCTCGCCGAGCAGACAGTCGACTTTAGATGCAGCCTGACATACGGACTTGTTGCCCCTGCAACACTGCCTAAGCTTTTGTAAGGGAAAAGGACACTTTGGCCTAACCCAAGGAATTATGTCGGTCCCGCCACTCAGCCCAAGCAGAACTCCCTTCGTGCCAAAGTTTTATCAGGGAAGGTCCAGGGGGCTGCGTGAGTCTCTTTTCGTTGCTCAGAAACTACCCGTCCGTGGGCTGTGCCAAGTCTGGCATCGGGACCTAAGGAGGGAAGCGTTATTTTCCCAACGGGAAAGCAGGCCACCTGCGGCCTCCAACTTAAGTGAAAACCAATGCGGTTGCCCGTCATCTCTACACAGTGGCAAGGCCGACTGAGGGAGAGGCAGCTTTCCTCGATTAACACAGTGTTTCCTACTCGTGGCAGGAGGCCTCCAGCAGCCCTCTTCACATAACGGGAAAAGCAGACCTGTCCCCCAGGCTCAACGTAATGTCCGGGTTTCCATCCACGGGTGGCCGTGTGCAAACGATTTCCATGACCCCGGCCGGGAAGGTAGGGCATTCAGGCCAGTGTGCCCTTCCTAGGACTCCCGCCGCCTCACCATGTCCCTTGGAAGAACGCTGTGTGCTCAGTGACTCTTCTTGGCCGACTGCGCACCGTGCCGCTACCTGGGTACTCCGGGTCGTCTCTTTGAGTGCACCGTGAAAGGCAAGGCAGTGTTTTCGTCGTTGGATCGATAGACTGACAAGTCTTTCAAATGTGCCCCGACCAGAGTTCTGGAAAGTCCTCGGTGTAATGCCAGTGGCTCTCAGGGCGGACCCTGAGCTGCAGTGAAACAACTCTGTGCTTCGTGTTCCTTCTCGCTTTACACACCTGCCGTCTCTCTCTGCCAAGCAGAAACACGACTTTTAGATGCAGCCTGGAAAATCAACCGTTTCCTCCTGAGCCCTGCTAGTCTTTTGGCAGGTTCAAGGCCACCTAGACCTCCCTAGCGCCTTAAATCGCTTAGGTCATCCGCACAGTGCAAATCTCCCTGCCTAAATAAAACATTATTCTGAGAAGGTAGCACAGTGCTTCTCGTGCCTCTTTTGGTTCTTCAGAAACGACACGTACGTGGGCTGGGTTCAACTTTGATACTGGGGCCTTATGAGAAACGGAGGAATTCCCTAGTTAAACGAGGAATCCTCGTAGCCTCCAAGGTGCCTACATAGGGCGTTCTGCGAGTCCTTCCTTGCGTGCTGGAATGTGCCTCAAAGGAAAGGGTGCTTTACAGGAAAGACAAAAGGTGTTTCCACTTCCTTGCCTGAGGCATGCCAGAGCCCCCTTTACATACAGGGCGATCTACGCTGATCACGAAGATCAAAACAAAGTCCAGGACGGCAGCCACAGTGCTGGCAGGCAGGCAGCATTTGCCCAGAAGCCTTAGTCATGGCAGTGGCTTAACGCTAGTGTGCCGCTCAGGACTCCTAGGACTCCTGGGTCCTCACCCCCTGGGCGTGGAAAAACACTGGGTACCCAATGCCTCTTCTTAGGCGACCTACCCAAACACAGGTCCCTTGGCCCCTTCGGATCATTTCTCTGCATGGAGAAGGAAAGGCAACGCTCTGCTCTCTCTCTTCGGTGCCCATGGAGATTGCCAGGCTTTCAACAGGCCTCCCGAGCACAGGCCTAGCAGGTCTCAGGTGTAATGCAAAAGGTCCCCACTGCTGGACCACTGCTGCAATGACAAAACGCTGTGTTTGTTGTTCAGACTGGGAACCCTTACCTGCCGTCTTCTCTCTGCCAAGCAGAAGGCCGACTACAGAGGCAGCCCGACAAACGTACAATTTGCCCCTTGAACGCTACCTCGGGTTTTCTGAGCTACAGGGACCATTTGGCCTATCCCCGGGAATCGTGTCCTTGAAGCCATTCAGCCCATGCCGGAGCCCCTTGGCGCCAAAGTTTTATCAGGGAAGGTCCAGCGTGCTGCTTGAGTCTCTCTTGGTTGGTCAGAAACTACAGGTGCATGTGCTGGGTTCAATTTTGATATTGGTTACCTAGAGCGAAGAGCATTACTTTCCCAGCGGGAGAGCTGAAAGTGCGGCCTCAGAGCGTCCTGAGACACAGTGTGGTTGCTCGTGTTCTCTTCACAAGTAGAATGGCTATGTGAGGGAAAGGGAGCTCTCCTAGAGAAACACTCTGCTTTCTGTACCGTGCAGGAGGCCTCCCGGCGCCCTATATACATAAAGGGAACACTGTGCTGTTCCGCGAGGACCAAAGTAAGGTTCAGGTATTCCCTCCACGAACTGAGGCGTGCAGAGGCTTTCCACGAAACCTTAGGCAAGTAGTGCATGAATGTTCGTGGGCCTTTCCCAGGACCCCCGCTGCCTCAGCATGTCCCCTGGAAGAACACTGTGTACCGAGTACTCTTCTTGGCCCCCTGAGCACCGTGCCGCTACCAAAGCCCTCCGGATCATCTCTTTGCATGCCGAGTGAGAGGCAACACACTCTTTTCTTTGTTGGCTAGCTAGATAGCCAAGACATTCAAAAGTGCTCCCCGAACAGAGGTGTAGAAGGTCTTAGGTGTAATGGCCTAGTGTGTCTCTCAGGGCTGCCGCTGAGGAGCAAGGAGAAAGCCGGTGCGTAGTGTTCCTTCTGGGTGTACTTAGCTACCGGCTCGTTCTGGCGAGCAGTCACTCGACGTTAGCTGCAGTCTGGAAAATGGACGGTTTCCCCCTGCACACTGCTAGGCTTTTGGCAGCTGCAGGGACACCTAACTCACTCGACCTAGCCCCTCCAATATTTCGTGCCATTCGCACAGTGCGCCACACCCCGGCTACCAAGTTATTCAGAGGAGGGGCCACAGTCCTCCTTGTGTCCCTTTCGGTGCGGGAGAACCTATGGGTACGTGGGGCCGTGCTCAACTTTGAGATTGGGACCTTCAGAGCACTGTAGTACCTCCCAACTGGAAAGAAGGATGGTTCAACGTGAAAGCTGCCTGAAATACAGTGCTCTGTCAGCCCACGCGTGCCTGCTGGCATGTCTTTGGAAGGAAAGTGGGCTTTCCTTGAGAGGCATAGTGTGTTTCCACGTCCACTCCTGAGGCACCCCAGGGTCGCCTCTACCTAAAAGGAACACTACGCTGAGCGCCAAGCTGAAGGCAAGGTCCGGGAATTGCATCCACAGCGCCGGGCAGCCATGCAGCGTTTCCCAGGGAGCCTCACTCAAAGCAGTGGCTAAACGCTAGTGTGCTTTGCAGGACTCCTGGGACGCCCGCGTCCTCACCACGTCTCATGGAAACACAGTGTGTACCGGATGCCACTTCTTAGGCGACCTACCAACATACAGGGGCCTAGGCCCTTCGGATCATCTCTTGGAATGAAGAGTGAAAGGCAAAACACCGCTCTCTTGGTCGCACAGGTGGATTGCCAGTCTTTCGAAAGTCCTCCCGAGCACAGGTCTAGCAGGTCTTAGGTGTACTGCAGGTGGTCCCCGCCGCTGAACCCGAACTGCAATGGGAAAAACCCTCGGCTCGCTGTTCATCCTGGGAACGCCAGCCTGCCCTCGCTCGCCGAGCAGACAGTCGACTTTAGATGCAGCCTGACATACGGACTTGTTGCCCCTGCAACACTGCCTAAGCTTTTGTAAGGGAAAAGGACACTTTGGCCTAACCCAAGGAATTATGTCGGTCCCGCCACTCAGCCCAAGCAGAACTCCCTTCGTGCCAAAGTTTTATCAGGGAAGGTCCAGGGGGCTGCGTGAGTCTCTTTTCGTTGCTCAGAAACTACCCGTCCGTGGGCTGTGCCAAGTCTGGCATCGGGACCTAAGGAGGGAAGCGTTATTTTCCCAACGGGAAAGCAGGCCACCTGCGGCCTCCAACTTAAGTGAAAACCAATGCGGTTGCCCGTCATCTCTACACAGTGGCAAGGCCGACTGAGGGAGAGGCAGCTTTCCTCGATTAACACAGTGTTTCCTACTCGTGGCAGGAGGCCTCCAGCAGCCCTCTTCACATAACGGGAAAAGCAGACCTGTCCCCCAGGCTCAACGTAATGTCCGGGTTTCCATCCACGGGTGGCCGTGTGCAAACGATTTCCATGACCCCGGCCGGGAAGGTAGGGCATTCAGGCCAGTGTGCCCTTCCTAGGACTCCCGCCGCCTCACCATGTCCCTTGGAAGAACGCTGTGTGCTCAGTGACTCTTCTTGGCCGACTGCGCACCGTGCCGCTACCTGGGTACTCCGGGTCGTCTCTTTGAGTGCACCGTGAAAGGCAAGGCAGTGTTTTCGTCGTTGGATCGATAGACTGACAAGTCTTTCAAATGTGCCCCGACCAGAGTTCTGGAAAGTCCTCGGTGTAATGCCAGTGGCTCTCAGGGCGGACCCTGAGCTGCAGTGAAACAACTCTGTGCTTCGTGTTCCTTCTCGCTTTACACACCTGCCGTCTCTCTCTGCCAAGCAGAAACACGACTTTTTGATGCAGCCTGGAAAATCAACCGTTTCCTCCTGAGCCCTGCTAGTCTTTTGGCAGGTTCAAGGCCACCTAGACCTCCCTAGCGCCTTAAATCGCTTAGGTCATCCGCACAGTGCAAATCTCCCTGCCTAAATAAAACATTATTCTGAGAAGGTAGCACAGTGCTCCTCGTGCCTCTTTTGGTTCTTCAGAAACGACACGTACGTGGGCTGGGTTCAACTTTGATACTGGGGCCTTATGAGAAACGGAGGAATTCCCTAGTTGAACGAGGAATCCTCGTAGCCTCCAAGGTGCCTACATAGGGCGTTCTGCGAGTCCTTCCTTGCGTGCTGGAATGTGCCTCAAAGGAAAGGGTGCTTTACAGGAAAGACAAAAGGTGTTTCCACTTCCTTGCCTGAGGCATGCCAGAGCCCCCTTTACATACAGGGCGATCTACGCTGATCACCAAGATCAAAACAAAGTCCAGGACGGCAGCCACAGTGCTGGCAGGCAGGCAGCATTTGCCCAGAAGCCTTAGTCATGGCAGTGGCTTAACGCTAGTGTGCCGCTCAGGACTCCTAGGACTCCTGGGTCCTCACCCCCTGGGCGTGGAAAAACACTGTGTACCCAATGCCTCTTCTTAGGCGACCTACCCAAACACAGGTCCCTAGGCCCCTTCGGATCATTTCTCTGCATGGCGAAGGAAAGGCAACGCTCTGCTCTCTCTTCGGTGCCCATGGAGATTGCCAGGCTTTCAACAGGCCTCCCGAGCACAGGCCTAGCAGGTCTCAGATGTAATGCAAAAGGTCCCCACTGCTGGACCACTGCTGCAATGACAAAACGCTGTGTTTATTGTTCAGACTGGGAACCCTTACCTGCCGTCTTCTCTCTGCCAAGCAGAAGGCCGACTACAGAGGCAGCCCGACAAACGTACAATTTGCCCCTTGAACGCTACCTCGGGTTTTCTGAGCTACAGGGACCATTTGGCCTATCCGCGGGAATCGTGTCCTTGAAGCCATTCAGCCCATGCCGGAGCCCCTTGGCGCCAAAGTTTTATCAGGGAAGGTCCAGCGTGCTGCTTGAGTCTCTCTTGGTTGGTCAGAAACTACAGGTGCATGTGCTGGGTTCAATTTTGATATTGGTTACCTAGAGCGAAGAGCATTACTTTCCCAGCGGGAGAGCTGAAAGTGCGGCCTCAGAGCGTCCTGAGACACAGTGTGGTTGCTCGTGTTCTCTTCACAAGTAGAATGGCTATGTGAGGGAAAGGGAGCTCTCCTAGAGAAACACTCTGCTTTCTGTACCGTGCAGGAGGCCTCCCGGCGCCCTATATACATAAAGGGAACACTGTGCTGTTCCGCGAGGACCAAAGTAAGGTTCAGGTATTCCCTCCACGAACTGAGGCGTGCAGAGGCTTTCCACGAAACCTTAGGCAAGTAGTGCATGAATGTTCGTGGGCCTTTCCCAGGACCCCCGCTGCCTCAGCATGTCCCCTGGAAGAACACTGTGTACCGAGTACTCTTCTTGGCCCCCTGAGCACCGTGCCGCTACCAAAGCCCTCCGGATCATCTCTTTGCATGCCGAGTGAGAGGCAACACACTCTTTTCTTTGTTGGATAGCTAGATAGCCAAGACATTCAAAAGTGCTCCCCGAACAGAGGTGTAGAAGGTCTTAGGTGTAATGGCCTAGTGTGTCTCTCAGGGCTGCCGCTGAGGAGCAAGGAGAAAGCCGGTGCGTAGTGTTCCTTCTGGGTGTACTTAGCTACCGGCTCGTTCTGGCGAGCAGTCACTCGACGTTAGCTGCAGTCTGGAAAATGGACGGTTTCCCCCTGCACACTGCTAGGCTTTTGGCAGCTGCAGGGACACCTAACTCACTCGACCTAGCCCCTCCAATATTTCGTGCCATTCGCACAGTGCGCCACACCCCGGCTACCAAGTTATTCAGAGGAGGGGCCACAGTCCTCCTTGTGTCCCTTTCGGTGCGGGAGAACCTATGGGTACGTGGGGCCGTGCTCAACTTTGAGATTGGGACCTTCAGAGCACTGTAGTACCTCCCAACTGGAAAGAAGGATGGTTCAACGTGAAAGCTGCCTGAAATACAGTGCTCTGTCAGCCCACGCGTGCCTGCTGGCATGTCTTTGGAAGGAAAGTGGGCTTTCCTTGAGAGGCATAGTGTGTTTCCACGTCCACTCCTGAGGCACCCCAGGGTCGCCTCTACCTAAAAGGAACACTACGCTGAGCGCCAAGCTGAAGGCAAGGTCCGGGAATTGCATCCACAGCGCCGGGCAGCCATGCAGCGTTTCCCAGGGAGCCTCACTCAAAGCAGTGGCTAAACGCTAGTGTGCTTTGCAGGACTCCTGGGACGCCCGCGTCCTCACCACGTCTCATGGAAACACAGTGTGTACCGGATGCCACTTCTTAGGCGACCTACCAACATACAGGGGCCTAGGCCCTTCGGATCATCTCTTGGAATGAAGAGTGAAAGGCAAAACACCGCTCTCTTGGTCGCACAGCTGGATTGCCAGTCTTTCGAAAGTCCTCCCGAGCACAGGTCTAGCAGGTCTTAGGTGTACTGCAGGTGGTCCCCGCCGCTGAACCCGAACTGCAATGGGAAAAACCCTCGGCTCGCTGTTCATCCTGGGAACGCCAGCCTGCCCTCGCTCGCCAAGCAGACAGTCGACTTTAGATGCAGCCTGACATACGGACTTGTTGCCCCTGCAACACTGCCTAAGCTTTTGTAAGGGAAAAGGACACTTTGGCCTAACCCAAGGAATTATGTCGGTCCCGCCACTCAGCCCAAGCAGAACTCCCTTCGTGCCAAAGTTTTATCAGGGAAGGTCCAGGGGGCTGCGTGAGTCTCTTTTCGTTGCTCAGAAACTACCCGTCCGTGGGCTGTGCCAAGTCTGGCATCGGGACCTAAGGAGGGAAGCGTTATTTTCCCAACGGGAAAGCAGGCCACCTGCGGCCTCCAACTTAAGTGAAAACCAATGCGGTTGCCCGTCATCTCTACACAGTGGCAAGGCCGACTGAGGGAGAGGCAGCTTTCCTCGATTAACACAGTGTTTCCTACTCGTGGCAGGAGGCCTCCAGCAGCCCTCTTCACATAACGGGAAAAGCAGGCCTGTCCCCCAGGCTCAACGTAATGTCCGGGTTTCCATCCACGGGTGGCCGTGTGCAAACGATTTCCATGACCCCGGCCGGGAAGGTAGGGCATTCAGGCCAGTGTGCCCTTCCTAGGACTCCCGCCGCCTCACCATGTCCCTTGGAAGAACGCTGTGTGCTCAGTGACTCTTCTTGGCCGACTGCGCACCGTGCCGCTACCTGGGTACTCCGGGTCGTCTCTTTGAGTGCACCGTGGAAGGCAAGGCAGTGTTTTCTTCGTTGGATCGATAGACTGACAAGTCTTTCAAATGTGCCCCGACCAGAGTTCTGGAAAGTCCTCGGTGTAATGCCAGTGGCTCTCAGGGCGGACCCTGAGCTGCAGTGAAACAACTCTGTGCTTCGTGTTCCTTCTCGCTTTACACACCTGCCGTCTCTCTCTGCCAAGCAGAAACACGACTTTTAGATGCAGCCTGGAAAATCAACCATTTCCTCCTGAGCCCTGCTAGTCTTTTGGCAGGTTCAAGGCCACCTAGACCTCCCTAGCGCCTTAAATCGCTTAGGTCATCCGCACAGTGCAAATCTCCCTGCCTAAATAAAACATTATTCTGAGAAGGTAGCACAGTGCTTCTCGTGCCTCTTTTGGTTCTTCAGAAACGACACGTACGTGGGCTGGGTTCAACTTTGATACTGGGGCCTTATGAGAAACGGAGGAATTCCCTAGTTGAACGAGGAATCCTCGTAGCCTCCAAGGTGCCTACATAGGGCGTTCTGCGAGTCCTTCCTTGCGTGCTGGAATGTGCCTCAAAGGAAAGGGTGCTTTACAGGAAAGACAAAAGGTGTTTCCACTTCCTTGCCTGAGGCATGCCAGAGCCCCCTTTACATACAGGGCGATCTACGCTGATCACGAAGATCAAAACAAAGTCCAGGACGGCAGCCACAGTGCTGGCAGGCAGGCAGCATTTGCCCAGAAGCCTTAGTCATGGCAGTGGCTTAACGCTAGTGTGCCGCTCAGGACTCCTAGGACTCCTGGGTCCTCACCCCCTGGGCGTGGAAAAACACTGGGTACCCAATGCCTCTTCTTAGGCGACCTACCCAAACACAGGTCCCTAGGCCCCTTCGGATCATTTCTCTGCATGGAGAAGGAAAGGCAACGCTCTGCTCTCTCTTCGGTGCCCATGGAGATTGCCAGGCTTTCAACAGGCCTCCCGAGCACAGGCCTAGCAGGTCTCAGGTGTAATGCAAAAGGTCCCCACTGCTGGACCACTGCTGCAATGACAAAACGCTGTGTTTGTTGTTCAGACTGGGAACCCTTACCTGCCGTCTTCTCTCTGCCAAGCAGAAGGCCGACTACAGAGGCAGCCCGACAAACGTACAATTTGCCCCTTGAACGCTACCTCGGGTTTTCTGAGCTACAGGGACCATTTGGCCTATCCCCGGGAATCGTGTCCTTGAAGCCATTCAGCCCATGCCGGAGCCCCTTGGCGCCAAAGTTTTATCAGGGAAGGTCCAGCGTGCTGCTTGAGTCTCTCTTGGTTGGTCAGAAACTACAGGTGCATGTGCTGGGTTCAATTTTGATATTGGTTACCTAGAGCGAAGAGCATTACTTTCCCAGCGGGAGAGCTGAAAGTGCGGCCTCAGAGCGTCCTGAGACACAGTGTGGTTGCTCGTGTTCTCTTCACAAGTAGAATGGCTATGTGAGGGAAAGGGAGCTCTCCTAGAGAAACACTCTGCTTTCTGTACCGTGCAGGAGGCCTCCCGGCGCCCTATATACATAAAGGGAACACTGTGCTGTTCCGCGAGGACCAAAGTAAGGTTCAGGTATTCCCTCCACGAACTGAGGCGTGCAGAGGCTTTCCACGAAACCTTAGGCAAGTAGTGCATGAATGTTCGTGGGCCTTTCCCAGGACCCCCGCTGCCTCAGCATGTCCCCTGGAAGAACACTGTGTACCGAGTACTCTTCTTGGCCCCCTGAGCACCGTGCCGCTACCAAAGCCCTCCGGATCATCTCTTTGCATGCCGAGTGAGAGGCAACACACTCTTTTCTTTGTTGGCTAGCTAGATAGCCAAGACATTCAAAAGTGCTCCCCGAACAGAGGTGTAGAAGGTCTTAGGTGTAATGGCCTAGTGTGTCTCTCAGGGCTGCCGCTGAGGAGCAAGGAGAAAGCCGGTGCGTAGTGTTCCTTCTGGGTGTACTTAGCTACCGGCTCGTTCTGGCGAGCAGTCACTCGACGTTAGCTGCAGTCTGGAAAATGGACGGTTTCCCCCTGCACACTGCTAGGCTTTTGGCAGCTGCAGGGACACCTAACTCACTCGACCTAGCCCCTCCAATATTTCGTGCCATTCGCACAGTGCGCCACACCCCGGCTACCAAGTTATTCAGAGGAGGGGCCACAGTCCTCCTTGTGTCCCTTTCGGTGCGGGAGAACCTATGGGTACGTGGGGCCGTGCTCAACTTTGAGATTGGGACCTTCAGAGCACTGTAGTACCTCCCAACTGGAAAGAAGGATGGTTCAACGTGAAAGCTGCCTGAAATACAGTGCTCTGTCAGCCCACGCGTGCCTGCTGGCATGTCTTTGGAAGGAAAGTGGGCTTTCCTTGAGAGGCATAGTGTGTTTCCACGTCCACTCCTGAGGCACCCCAGGGTCGCCTCTACCTAAAAGGAACACTACGCTGAGCGCCAAGCTGAAGGCAAGGTCCGGGAATTGCATCCACAGTGCCGGGCAGCCATGCAGCGTTTCCCAGGGAGCCTCACTCAAAGCAGTGGCTAAACGCTAGTGTGCTTTGCAGGACTCCTGGGACGCCCGCGTCCTCACCACGTCTCATGGAAACACAGTGTGTACCGGATGCCACTTCTTAGGCGACCTACCAACATACAGGGGCCTAGGCCCTTCGGATCATCTCTTGGAATGAAGAGTGAAAGGCAAAACACCGCTCTCTTGGTCGCACAGGTGGATTGCCAGTCTTTCGAAAGTCCTCCCGAGCACAGGTCTAGCAGGTCTTAGGTGTACTGCAGGTGGTCCCCGCCGCTGAACCCGAACTGCAATGGGAAAAACCCTCGGTTCGCTGTTCATCCTGGGAACGCCAGCCTGCCCTCGCTCGCCGAGCAGACAGTCGACTTTAGATGCAGCCTGACATACGGACTTGTTGCCCCTGCAACACTGCCTAAGCTTTTGTAAGGGAAAAGGACACTTTGGCCTAACCCAAGGAATTATGTCGGTCCCGCCACTCAGCCCAAGCAGAACTCCCTTCGTGCCAAAGTTTTATCAGGGAAGGTCCAGGGGGCTGCGTGAGTCTCTTTTCGTTGCTCAGAAACTACCCGTCCGTGGGCTGTGCCAAGTCTGGCATCGGGACCTAAGGAGGGAAGCGTTATTTTCCCAACGGGAAAGCAGGCCACCTGCGGCCTCCAACTTAAGTGAAAACCAATGCGGTTGCCCGTCATCTCTACACAGTGGCAAGGCCGACTGAGGGAGAGGCAGCTTTCCTCGATTAACACAGTGTTTCCTACTCGTGGCAGGAGGCCTCCAGCAGCCCTCTTCACATAACGGGAAAAGCAGACCTGTCCCCCAGGCTCAACGTAATGTCCGGGTTTCCATCCACGGGTGGCCGTGTGCAAACGATTTCCATGACCCCGGCCGGGAAGGTAGGGCATTCAGGCCAGTGTGCCCTTCCTAGGACTCCCGCCGCCTCACCATGTCCCTTGGAAGAACGCTGTGTGCTCAGTGACTCTTCTTGGCCGACTGCGCACCGTGCCGCTACCTGGGTACTCCGGGTCGTCTCTTTGAGTGCACCGTGAAAGGCAAGGCAGTGTTTTCGTTGTTGGATCGATAGACTGACAAGTCTTTCAAATGTGCCCCGACCAGAGTTCTGGAAAGTCCTCGGTGTAATGCCAGTGGCTCTCAGGGCGGACCCTGAGCTGCAGTGAAACAACTCTGTGCTTCGTGTTCCTTCTCGCTTTACACACCTGCCGTCTCTCTCTGCCAAGCAGAAACACGACTTTTAGATGCAGCCTGGAAAATCAACCGTTTCCTCCTGAGCCCTGCTAGTCTTTTGGCAGGTTCAAGGCCACCTAGACCTCCCTAGCGCCTTAAATCGCTTAGGTCATCCGCACAGTGCAAATCTCCCTGCCTAAATAAAACATTATTCTGAGAAGGTAGCACAGTGCTCCTCGTGCCTCTTTTGGTTCTTCAGAAACGACACGTACGTGGGCTGGGTTCAACTTTGATACTGGGGCCTTATGAGAAACGGAGGAATTCCCTAGTTAAACGAGGAATCCTCGTAGCCTCCAAGGTGCCTACATAGGGCGTTCTGCGAGTCCTTCCTTGCGTGCTGGAATGTGCCTCAAAGGAAAGGGTGCTTTACAGGAAAGACAAAAGGTGTTTCCACTTCCTTGCCTGAGGCATGCCAGAGCCCCCTTTACATACAGGGCGATCTACGCTGATCACGAAGATCAAAACAAAGTCCAGGACGGCAGCCACAGTGCTGGCAGGCAGGCAGCATTTGCCCAGAAGCCTTAGTCATGGCAGTGGCTTAACGCTAGTGTGCCGCTCAGGACTCCTAGGACTCCTGGGTCCTCACCCCCTGGGCGTGGAAAAACACTGGGTACCCAATGCCTCTTCTTAGGCGACCTACCCAAACACAGGTCCCTTGGCCCCTTCGGATCATTTCTCTGCATGGAGAAGGAAAGGCAACGCTCTGCTCTCTCTCTTCGGTGCCCATGGAGATTGCCAGGCTTTCAACAGGCCTCCCGAGCACAGGCCTAGCAGGTCTCAGGTGTAATGCAAAAGGTCCCCACTGCTGGACCACTGCTGCAATGACAAAACGCTGTGTTTGTTGTTCAGACTGGGAACCCTTACCTGCCGTCTTCTCTCTGCCAAGCAGAAGGCCGACTACAGAGGCAGCCCGACAAACGTACAATTTGCCCCTTGAACGCTACCTCGGGTTTTCTGAGCTACAGGGACCATTTGGCCTATCCCCGGGAATCGTGTCCTTGAAGCCATTCAGCCCATGCCGGAGCCCCTTGGCGCCAAAGTTTTATCAGGGAAGGTCCAGCGTGCTGCTTGAGTCTCTCTTGGTTGGTCAGAAACTACAGGTGCATGTGCTGGGTTCAATTTTGATATTGGTTACCTAGAGCGAAGAGCATTACTTTCCCAGCGGGAGAGCTGAAAGTGCGGCCTCAGAGCGTCCTGAGACACAGTGTGGTTGCTCGTGTTCTCTTCACAAGTAGAATGGCTATGTGAGGGAAAGGGAGCTCTCCTAGAGAAACACTCTGCTTTCTGTACCGTGCAGGAGGCCTCCCGGCGCCCTATATACATAAAGGGAACACTGTGCTGTTCCGCGAGGACCAAAGTAAGGTTCAGGTATTCCCTCCACGAACTGAGGCGTGCAGAGGCTTTCCACGAAACCTTAGGCAAGTAGTGCATGAATGTTCGTGGGCCTTTCCCAGGACCCCCGCTGCCTCAGCATGTCCCCTGGAAGAACACTGTGTACCGAGTACTCTTCTTGGCCCCCTGAGCACCGTGCCGCTACCAAAGCCCTCCGGATCATCTCTTTGCATGCCGAGTGAGAGGCAACACACTCTTTTCTTTGTTGGCTAGCTAGATAGCCAAGACATTCAAAAGTGCTCCCCGAACAGAGGTGTAGAAGGTCTTAGGTGTAATGGCCTAGTGTGTCTCTCAGGGCTGCCGCTGAGGAGCAAGGAGAAAGCCGGTGCGTAGTGTTCCTTCTGGGTGTACTTAGCTACCGGCTCGTTCTGGCGAGCAGTCACTCGACGTTAGCTGCAGTCTGGAAAATGGACGGTTTCCCCCTGCACACTGCTAGGCTTTTGGCAGCTGCAGGGACACCTAACTCACTCGACCTAGCCCCTCCAATATTTCGTGCCATTCGCACAGTGCGCCACACCCCGGCTACCAAGTTATTCAGAGGAGGGGCCACAGTCCTCCTTGTGTCCCTTTCGGTGCGGGAGAACCTATGGGTACGTGGGGCCGTGCTCAACTTTGAGATTGGGACCTTCAGAGCACTGTAGTACCTCCCAACTGGAAAGAAGGATGGTTCAACGTGAAAGCTGCCTGAAATACAGTGCTCTGTCAGCCCACGCGTGCCTGCTGGCATGTCTTTGGAAGGAAAGTGGGCTTTCCTTGAGAGGCATAGTGTGTTTCCACGTCCACTCCTGAGGCACCCCAGGGTCGCCTCTACCTAAAAGGAACACTACGCTGAGCGCCAAGCTGAAGGCAAGGTCCGGGAATTGCATCCACAGCGCCGGGCAGCCATGCAGCGTTTCCCAGGGAGCCTCACTCAAAGCAGTGGCTAAACGCTAGTGTGCTTTGCAGGACTCCTGGGACGCCCGCGTCCTCACCACGTCTCATGGAAACACAGTGTGTACCGGATGCCACTTCTTAGGCGACCTACCAACATACAGGGGCCTAGGCCCTTCGGATCATCTCTTGGAATGAAGAGTGAAAGGCAAAACACCGCTCTCTTGGTCGCACAGGTGGATTGCCAGTCTTTCGAAAGTCCTCCCGAGCACAGGTCTAGCAGGTCTTAGGTGTACTGCAGGTGGTCCCCGCCGCTGAACCCGAACTGCAATGGGAAAAACCCTCGGCTCGCTGTTCATCCTGGGAACGCCAGCCTGCCCTCGCTCGCCGAGCAGACAGTCGACTTTAGATGCAGCCTGACATACGGACTTGTTGCCCCTGCAACACTGCCTAAGCTTTTGTAAGGGAAAAGGACACTTTGGCCTAACCCAAGGAATTATGTCGGTCCCGCCACTCAGCCCAAGCAGAACTCCCTTCGTGCCAAAGTTTTATCAGGGAAGGTCCAGGGGGCTGCGTGAGTCTCTTTTCGTTGCTCAGAAACTACCCGTCCGTGGGCTGTGCCAAGTCTGGCATCGGGACCTAAGGAGGGAAGCGTTATTTTCCCAACGGGAAAGCAGGCCACCTGCGGCCTCCAACTTAAGTGAAAACCAATGCGGTTGCCCGTCATCTCTACACAGTGGCAAGGCCGACTGAGGGAGAGGCAGCTTTCCTCGATTAACACAGTGTTTCCTACTCGTGGCAGGAGGCCTCCAGCAGCCCTCTTCACATAACGGGAAAAGCAGGCCTGTCCCCCAGGCTCAACGTAATGTCCGGGTTTCCATCCACGGGTGGCCGTGTGCAAACGATTTCCATGACCCCGGCCGGGAAGGTAGGGCATTCAGGCCAGTGTGCCCTTCCTAGGACTCCCGCCGCCTCACCATGTCCCTTGGAAGAACGCTGTGTGCTCAGTGACTCTTCTTGGCCGACTGCGCACCGTGCCGCTACCTGGGTACTCCGGGTCGTCTCTTTGAGTGCACCGTGGAAGGCAAGGCAGTGTTTTCTTCGTTGGATCGATAGACTGACAAGTCTTTCAAATGTGCCCCGACCAGAGTTCTGGAAAGTCCTCGGTGTAATGCCAGTGGCTCTCAGGGCGGACCCTGAGCTGCAGTGAAACAACTCTGTGCTTCGTGTTCCTTCTCGCTTTACACACCTGCCGTCTCTCTCTGCCAAGCAGAAACACGACTTTTAGATGCAGCCTGGAAAATCAACCGTTTCCTCCTGAGCCCTGCTAGTCTTTTGGCAGGTTCAAGGCCACCTAGACCTCCCTAGCGCCTTAAATCGCTTAGGTCATCCGCACAGTGCAAATCTCCCTGCCTAAATAAAACATTATTCTGAGAAGGTAGCACAGTGCTTCTCGTGCCTCTTTTGGTTCTTCAGAAACGACACGTACGTGGGCTGGGTTCAACTTTGATACTGGGGCCTTATGAGAAACGGAGGAATTCCCTAGTTGAACGAGGAATCCTCGTAGCCTCCAAGGTGCCTACATAGGGCGTTCTGCGAGTCCTTCCTTGCGTGCTGGAATGTGCCTCAAAGGAAAGGGTGCTTTACAGGAAAGACAAAAGGTGTTTCCACTTCCTTGCCTGAGGCATGCCAGAGCCCCCTTTACATACAGGGCGATCTACGCTGATCAGGAAGATCAAAACAAAGTCCAGGACGGCAGCCACAGTGCTGGCAGGCAGGCAGCATTTGCCCAGAAGCCTTAGTCATGGCAGTGGCTTAACGCTAGTGTGCCGCTCAGGACTCCTAGGACTCCTGGGTCCTCACCCCCTGGGCGTGGAAAAACACTGGGTACCCAATGCCTCTTCTTAGGTGACCTACCCAAACACAGGTCCCTAGGCCCCTTCGGATCATTTCTCTGCATGGAGAAGGAAAGGCAACGCTCTGCTCTCTCTTCGGTGCCCATGGAGATTGCCAGGCTTTCAACAGGCCTCCCGAGCACAGGCCTAGCAGGTCTCAGGTGTAATGCAAAAGGTCCCCACTGCTGGACCACTGCTGCAATGACAAAACGCTGTGTTTGTTGTTCAGACTGGGAACCCTTACCTGCCGTCTTCTCTCTGCCAAGCAGAAGGCCGACTACAGAGGCAGCCCGACAAACGTACAATTTGCCCCTTGAACGCTACCTCGGGTTTTCTGAGCTACAGGGACCATTTGGCCTATCCCCGGGAATCGTGTCCTTGAAGCCATTCAGCCCATGCCGGAGCCCCTTGGCGCCAAAGTTTTATCAGGGAAGGTCCAGCGTGCTGCTTGAGTCTCTCTTGGTTGGTCAGAAACTACAGGTGCATGTGCTGGGTTCAATTTTGATATTGGTTACCTAGAGCGAAGAGCATTACTTTCCCAGCGGGAGAGCTGAAAGTGCGGCCTCAGAGCGTCCTGAGACACAGTGTGGTTGCTCGTGTTCTCTTCACAAGTAGAATGGCTATGTGAGGGAAAGGGAGCTCTCCTAGAGAAACACTCTGCTTTCTGTACCGTGCAGGAGGCCTCCCGGCGCCCTATATACATAAAGGGAACACTGTGCTGTTCCGCGAGGACCAAAGTAAGGTTCAGGTATTCCCTCCACGAACTGAGGCGTGCAGAGGCTTTCCACGAAACCTTAGGCAAGTAGTGCATGAATGTTCGTGGGCCTTTCCCAGGACCCCCGCTGCCTCAGCATGTCCCCTGGAAGAACACTGTGTACCGAGTACTCTTCTTGGCCCCCTGAGCACCGTGCCGCTACCAAAGCCCTCCGGATCATCTCTTTGCATGCCGAGTGAGAGGCAACACACTCTTTTCTTTGTTGGCTAGCTAGATAGCCAAGACATTCAAAAGTGCTCCCCGAACAGAGGTGTAGAAGGTCTTAGGTGTAATGGCCTAGTGTGTCTCTCAGGGCTGCCGCTGAGGAGCAAGGAGAAAGCCGGTGCGTAGTGTTCCTTCTGGGTGTACTTAGCTACCGGCTCGTTCTGGCGAGCAGTCACTCGACGTTAGCTGCAGTCTGGAAAATGGACGGTTTCCCCCTGCACACTGCTAGGCTTTTGGCAGCTGCAGGGACACCTAACTCACTCGACCTAGCCCCTCCAATATTTCGTGCCATTCGCACAGTGCGCCACACCCCGGCTACCAAGTTATTCAGAGGAGGGGCCACAGTCCTCCTTGTGTCCCTTTCGGTGCGGGAGAACCTATGGGTACGTGGGGCCGTGCTCAACTTTGAGATTGGGACCTTCAGAGCACTGTAGTACCTCCCAACTGGAAAGAAGGATGGTTCAACGTGAAAGCTGCCTGAAATACAGTGCTCTGTCAGCCCACGCGTGCCTGCTGGCATGTCTTTGGAAGGAAAGTGGGCTTTCCTTGAGAGGCATAGTGTGTTTCCACGTCCACTCCTGAGGCACCCCAGGGTCGCCTCTACCTAAAAGGAACACTACGCTGAGCGCCAAGCTGAAGGCAAGGTCCGGGAATTGCATCCACAGCGCCGGGCAGCCATGCAGCGTTTCCCAGGGAGCCTCACTCAAAGCAGTGGCTAAACGCTAGTGTGCTTTGCAGGACTCCTGGGACGCCCGCGTCCTCACCACGTCTCATGGAAACACAGTGTGTACCGGATGCCACTTCTTAGGCGACCTACCAACATACAGGGGCCTAGGCCCTTCGGATCATCTCTTGGAATGAAGAGTGAAAGGCAAAACACCGCTCTCTTGGTCGCACAGGTGGATTGCCAGTCTTTCGAAAGTCCTCCCGAGCACAGGTCTAGCAGGTCTTAGGTGTACTGCAGGTGGTCCCCGCCGCTGAACCCGAACTGCAATGGGAAAAACCCTCGGCTCGCTGTTCATCCTGGGAACGCCAGCCTGCCCTCGCTCGCCGAGCAGACAGTCGACTTTAGATGCAGCCTGACATACGGACTTGTTGCCCCTGCAACACTGCCTAAGCTTTTGTAAGGGAAAAGGACACTTTGGCCTAACCCAAGGAATTATGTCGGTCCCGCCACTCAGCCCAAGCAGAACTCCCTTCGTGCCAAAGTTTTATCAGGGAAGGTCCAGGGGGCTGCGTGAGTCTCTTTTCGTTGCTCAGAAACTACCCGTCCGTGGGCTGTGCCAAGTCTGGCATCGGGACCTAAGGAGGGAAGCGTTATTTTCCCAACGGGAAAGCAGGCCACCTGCGGCCTCCAACTTAAGTGAAAACCAATGCGGTTGCCCGTCATCTCTACACAGTGGCAAGGCCGACTGAGGGAGAGGCAGCTTTCCTCGATTAACACAGTGTTTCCTACTCGTGGCAGGAGGCCTCCAGCAGCCCTCTTCACATAACGGGAAAAGCAGACCTGTCCCCCAGGCTCAACGTAATGTCCGGGTTTCCATCCACGGGTGGCCGTGTGCAAACGATTTCCATGACCCCGGCCGGGAAGGTAGGGCATTCAGGCCAGTGTGCCCTTCCTAGGACTCCCGCCGCCTCACCATGTCCCTTGGAAGAACGCTGTGTGCTCAGTGACTCTTCTTGGCCGACTGCGCACCGTGCCGCTACCTGGGTACTCCGGGTCGTCTCTTTGAGTGCACCGTGAAAGGCAAGGCAGTGTTTTCGTCGTTGGATCGATAGACTGACAAGTCTTTCAAATGTGCCCCGACCAGAGTTCTGGAAAGTCCTCGGTGTAATGCCAGTGGCTCTCAGGGCGGACCCTGAGCTGCAGTGAAACAACTCTGTGCTTCGTGTTCCTTCTCGCTTTACACACCTGCCGTCTCTCTCTGCCAAGCAGAAACACGACTTTTAGATGCAGCCTGGAAAATCAACCGTTTCCTCCTGAGCCCTGCTAGTCTTTTGGCAGGTTCAAGGCCACCTAGACCTCCCTAGCGCCTTAAATCGCTTAGGTCATCCGCACAGTGCAAATCTCCCTGCCTAAATAAAACATTATTCTGAGAAGGTAGCACAGTGCTCCTCGTGCCTCTTTTGGTTCTTCAGAAACGACACGTACGTGGGCTGGGTTCAACTTTGATACTGGGGCCTTATGAGAAACGGAGGAATTCCCTAGTTGAACGAGGAATCCTCGTAGCCTCCAAGGTGCCTACATAGGGCGTTCTGCGAGTCCTTCCTTGCGTGCTGGAATGTGCCTCAAAGGAAAGGGTGCTTTACAGGAAAGACAAAAGGTGTTTCCACTTCCTTGCCTGAGGCATGCCAGAGCCCCCTTTACATACAGGGCGATCTACGCTGATCACGAAGATCAAAACAAAGTCCAGGACGGCAGCCACAGTGCTGGCAGGCAGGCAGCATTTGCCCAGAAGCCTTAGTCATGGCAGTGGCTTAACGCTAGTGTGCCGCTCAGGACTCCTAGGACTCCTGGGTCCTCACCCCCTGGGCGTGGAAAAACACTGTGTACCCAATGCCTCTTCTTAGGCGACCTACCCAAACACAGGTCCCTAGGCCCCTTCGGATCATTTCTCTGCATGGCGAAGGAAAGGCAACGCTCTGCTCTCTCTTCGGTGCCCATGGAGATTGCCAGGCTTTCAACAGGCCTCCCGAGCACAGGCCTAGCAGGTCTCAGGTGTAATGCAAAAGGTCCCCACTGCTGGACCACTGCTGCAATGACAAAACGCTGTGTTTGTTGTTCAGACTGGGAACCCTTACCTGCCGTCTTCTCTCTGCCAAGCAGAAGGCCGACTACAGAGGCAGCCCGACAAACGTACAATTTGCCCCTTGAACGCTACCTCGGGTTTTCTGAGCTACAGGGACCATTTGGCCTATCCCCGGGAATCGTGTCCTTGAAGCCATTCAGCCCATGCCGGAGCCCCTTGGCGCCAAAGTTTTATCAGGGAAGGTCCAGCGTGCTGCTTGAGTCTCTCTTGGTTGGTCAGAAACTACAGGTGCATGTGCTGGGTTCAATTTTGATATTGGTTACCTAGAGCGAAGAGCATTACTTTCCCAGCGGGAGAGCTGAAAGTGCGGCCTCAGAGCGTCCTGAGACACAGTGTGGTTGCTCGTGTTCTCTTCACAAGTAGAATGGCTATGTGAGGGAAAGGGAGCTCTCCTAGAGAAACACTCTGCTTTCTGTACCGTGCAGGAGGCCTCCCGGCGCCCTATATACATAAAGGGAACACTGTGCTGTTCCGCGAGGACCAAAGTAAGGTTCAGGTATTCCCTCCACGAACTGAGGCGTGCAGAGGCTTTCCACGAAACCTTAGGCAAGTAGTGCATGAATGTTCGTGGGCCTTTCCCAGGACCCCCGCTGCCTCAGCATGTCCCCTGGAAGAACACTGTGTACCGAGTACTCTTCTTGGCCCCCTGAGCACCGTGCCGCTACCAAAGCCCTCCGGATCATCTCTTTGCATGCCGAGTGAGAGGCAACACACTCTTTTCTTTGTTGGCTAGCTAGATAGCCAAGACATTCAAAAGTGCTCCCCGAACAGAGGTGTAGAAGGTCTTAGGTGTAATGGCCTAGTGTGTCTCTCAGGGCTGCCGCTGAGGAGCAAGGAGAAAGCCGGTGCGTAGTGTTCCTTCTGGGTGTACTTAGCTACCGGCTCGTTCTGGCGAGCAGTCACTCGACGTTAGCTGCAGTCTGGAAAATGGACGGTTTCCCCCTGCACACTGCTAGGCTTTTGGCAGCTGCAGGGACACCTAACTCACTCGACCTAGCCCCTCCAATATTTCGTGCCATTCGCACAGTGCGCCACACCCCGGCTACCAAGTTATTCAGAGGAGGGGCCACAGTCCTCCTTGTGTCCCTTTCGGTGCGGGAGAACCTATGGGTACGTGGGGCCGTGCTCAACTTTGAGATTGGGACCTTCAGAGCACTGTAGTACCTCCCAACTGGAAAGAAGGATGGTTCAACGTGAAAGCTGCCTGAAATACAGTGCTCTGTCAGCCCACGCGTGCCTGCTGGCATGTCTTTGGAAGGAAAGTGGGCTTTCCTTGAGAGGCATAGTGTGTTTCCACGTCCACTCCTGAGGCACCCCAGGGTCGCCTCTACCTAAAAGGAACACTACGCTGAGCGCCAAGCTGAAGGCAAGGTCCGGGAATTGCATCCACAGCGCCGGGCAGCCATGCAGCGTTTCCCAGGGAGCCTCACTCAAAGCAGTGGCTAAACGCTAGTGTGCTTTGCAGGACTCCTGGGACGCCCGCGTCCTCACCACGTCTCATGGAAACACAGTGTGTACCGGATGCCACTTCTTAGGCGACCTACCAACATACAGGGGCCTAGGCCCTTCGGATCATCTCTTGGAATGAAGAGTGAAAGGCAAAACACCGCTCTCTTGGTCGCACAGCTGGATTGCCAGTCTTTCGAAAGTCCTCCCGAGCACAGGTCTAGCAGGTCTTAGGTGTACTGCAGGTGGTCCCCGCCGCTGAACCCGAACTGCAATGGGAAAAACCCTCGGCTCGCTGTTCATCCTGGGAACGCCAGCCTGCCCTCGCTCGCCAAGCAGACAGTCGACTTTAGATGCAGCCTGACATACGGACTTGTTGCCCCTGCAACACTGCCTAAGCTTTTGTAAGGGAAAAGGACACTTTGGCCTAACCCAAGGAATTATGTCGGTCCCGCCACTCAGCCCAAGCAGAACTCCCTTCGTGCCAAAGTTTTATCAGGGAAGGTCCAGGGGGCTGCGTGAGTCTCTTTTCGTTGCTCAGAAACTACCCGTCCGTGGGCTGTGCCAAGTCTGGCATCGGGACCTAAGGAGGGAAGCGTTATTTTCCCAACGGGAAAGCAGGCCACCTGCGGCCTCCAACTTAAGTGAAAACCAATGCGGTTGCCCGTCATCTCTACACAGTGGCAAGGCCGACTGAGGGAGAGGCAGCTTTCCTCGATTAACACAGTGTTTCCTACTCGTGGCAGGAGGCCTCCAGCAGCCCTCTTCACATAACGGGAAAAGCAGGCCTGTCCCCCAGGCTCAACGTAATGTCCGGGTTTCCATCCACGGGTGGCCGTGTGCAAACGATTTCCATGACCCCGGCCGGGAAGGTAGGGCATTCAGGCCAGTGTGCCCTTCCTAGGACTCCCGCCGCCTCACCATGTCCCTTGGAAGAACGCTGTGTGCTCAGTGACTCTTCTTGGCCGACTGCGCACCGTGCCGCTACCTGGGTACTCCGGGTCGTCTCTTTGAGTGCACCGTGGAAGGCAAGGCAGTGTTTTCTTCGTTGGATCGATAGACTGACAAGTCTTTCAAATGTGCCCCGACCAGAGTTCTGGAAAGTCCTCGGTGTAATGCCAGTGGCTCTCAGGGCGGACCCTGAGCTGCAGTGAAACAACTCTGTGCTTCGTGTTCCTTCTCGCTTTACACACCTGCCGTCTCTCTCTGCCAAGCAGAAACACGACTTTTAGATGCAGCCTGGAAAATCAACCATTTCCTCCTGAGCCCTGCTAGTCTTTTGGCAGGTTCAAGGCCACCTAGACCTCCCTAGCGCCTTAAATCGCTTAGGTCATCCGCACAGTGCAAATCTCCCTGCCTAAATAAAACATTATTCTGAGAAGGTAGCACAGTGCTTCTCGTGCCTCTTTTGGTTCTTCAGAAACGACACGTACGTGGGCTGGGTTCAACTTTGATACTGGGGCCTTATGAGAAACGGAGGAATTCCCTAGTTGAACGAGGAATCCTCGTAGCCTCCAAGGTGCCTACATAGGGCGTTCTGCGAGTCCTTCCTTGCGTGCTGGAATGTGCCTCAAAGGAAAGGGTGCTTTACAGGAAAGACAAAAGGTGTTTCCACTTCCTTGCCTGAGGCATGCCAGAGCCCCCTTTACATACAGGGCGATCTACGCTGATCACGAAGATCAAAACAAAGTCCAGGACGGCAGCCACAGTGCTGGCAGGCAGGCAGCATTTGCCCAGAAGCCTTAGTCATGGCAGTGGCTTAACGCTAGTGTGCCGCTCAGGACTCCTAGGACTCCTGGGTCCTCACCCCCTGGGCGTGGAAAAACACTGGGTACCCAATGCCTCTTCTTAGGCGACCTACCCAAACACAGGTCCCTAGGCCCCTTCGGATCATTTCTCTGCATGGAGAAGGAAAGGCAACGCTCTGCTCTCTCTTCGGTGCCCATGGAGATTGCCAGGCTTTCAACAGGCCTCCCGAGCACAGGCCTAGCAGGTCTCAGGTGTAATGCAAAAGGTCCCCACTGCTGGACCACTGCTGCAATGACAAAACGCTGTGTTTGTTGTTCAGACTGGGAACCCTTACCTGCCGTCTTCTCTCTGCCAAGCAGAAGGCCGACTACAGAGGCAGCCCGACAAACGTACAATTTGCCCCTTGAACGCTACCTCGGGTTTTCTGAGCTACAGGGACCATTTGGCCTATCCCCGGGAATCGTGTCCTTGAAGCCATTCAGCCCATGCCGGAGCCCCTTGGCGCCAAAGTTTTATCAGGGAAGGTCCAGCGTGCTGCTTGAGTCTCTCTTGGTTGGTCAGAAACTACAGGTGCATGTGCTGGGTTCAATTTTGATATTGGTTACCTAGAGCGAAGAGCATTACTTTCCCAGCGGGAGAGCTGAAAGTGCGGCCTCAGAGCGTCCTGAGACACAGTGTGGTTGCTCGTGTTCTCTTCACAAGTAGAATGGCTATGTGAGGGAAAGGGAGCTCTCCTAGAGAAACACTCTGCTTTCTGTACCGTGCAGGAGGCCTCCCGGCGCCCTATATACATAAAGGGAACACTGTGCTGTTCCGCGAGGACCAAAGTAAGGTTCAGGTATTCCCTCCACGAACTGAGGCGTGCAGAGGCTTTCCACGAAACCTTAGGCAAGTAGTGCATGAATGTTCGTGGGCCTTTCCCAGGACCCCCGCTGCCTCAGCATGTCCCCTGGAAGAACACTGTGTACCGAGTACTCTTCTTGGCCCCCTGAGCACCGTGCCGCTACCAAAGCCCTCCGGATCATCTCTTTGCATGCCGAGTGAGAGGCAACACACTCTTTTCTTTGTTGGCTAGCTAGATAGCCAAGACATTCAAAAGTGCTCCCCGAACAGAGGTGTAGAAGGTCTTAGGTGTAATGGCCTAGTGTGTCTCTCAGGGCTGCCGCTGAGGAGCAAGGAGAAAGCCGGTGCGTAGTGTTCCTTCTGGGTGTACTTAGCTACCGGCTCGTTCTGGCGAGCAGTCACTCGACGTTAGCTGCAGTCTGGAAAATGGACGGTTTCCCCCTGCACACTGCTAGGCTTTTGGCAGCTGCAGGGACACCTAACTCACTCGACCTAGCCCCTCCAATATTTCGTGCCATTCGCACAGTGCGCCACACCCCGGCTACCAAGTTATTCAGAGGAGGGGCCACAGTCCTCCTTGTGTCCCTTTCGGTGCGGGAGAACCTATGGGTACGTGGGGCCGTGCTCAACTTTGAGATTGGGACCTTCAGAGCACTGTAGTACCTCCCAACTGGAAAGAAGGATGGTTCAACGTGAAAGCTGCCTGAAATACAGTGCTCTGTCAGCCCACGCGTGCCTGCTGGCATGTCTTTGGAAGGAAAGTGGGCTTTCCTTGAGAGGCATAGTGTGTTTCCACGTCCACTCCTGAGGCACCCCAGGGTCGCCTCTACCTAAAAGGAACACTACGCTGAGCGCCAAGCTGAAGGCAAGGTCCGGGAATTGCATCCACAGCGCCGGGCAGCCATGCAGCGTTTCCCAGGGAGCCTCACTCAAAGCAGTGGCTAAACGCTAGTGTGCTTTGCAGGACTCCTGGGACGCCCGCGTCCTCACCACGTCTCATGGAAACACAGTGTGTACCGGATGCCACTTCTTAGGCGACCTACCAACATACAGGGGCCTAGGCCCTTCGGATCATCTCTTGGAATGAAGAGTGAAAGGCAAAACACCGCTCTCTTGGTCGCACAGGTGGATTGCCAGTCTTTCGAAAGTCCTCCCGAGCACAGGTCTAGCAGGTCTTAGGTGTACTGCAGGTGGTCCCCGCCGCTGAACCCGAACTGCAATGGGAAAAACCCTCGGCTCGCTGTTCATCCTGGGAACGCCAGCCTGCCCTCGCTCGCCGAGCAGACAGTCGACTTTAGATGCAGCCTGACATACGGACTTGTTGCCCCTGCAACACTGCCTAAGCTTTTGTAAGGGAAAAGGACACTTTGGCCTAACCCAAGGAATTATGTCGGTCCCGCCACTCAGCCCAAGCAGAACTCCCTTCGTGCCAAAGTTTTATCAGGGAAGGTCCAGGGGGCTGCGTGAGTCTCTTTTCGTTGCTCAGAAACTACCCGTCCGTGGGCTGTGCCAAGTCTGGCATCGGGACCTAAGGAGGGAAGCGTTATTTTCCCAACGGGAAAGCAGGCCACCTGCGGCCTCCAACTTAAGTGAAAACCAATGCGGTTGCCCGTCATCTCTACACAGTGGCAAGGCCGACTGAGGGAGAGGCAGCTTTCCTCGATTAACACAGTGTTTCCTACTCGTGGCAGGAGGCCTCCAGCAGCCCTCTTCACATAACGGGAAAAGCAGACCTGTCCCCCAGGCTCAACGTAATGTCCGGGTTTCCATCCACGGGTGGCCGTGTGCAAACGATTTCCATGACCCCGGCCGGGAAGGTAGGGCATTCAGGCCAGTGTGCCCTTCCTAGGACTCCCGCCGCCTCACCATGTCCCTTGGAAGAACGCTGTGTGCTCAGTGACTCTTCTTGGCCGACTGCGCACCGTGCCGCTACCTGGGTACTCCGGGTCGTCTCTTTGAGTGCACCGTGAAAGGCAAGGCAGTGTTTTCGTCGTTGGATCGATAGACTGACAAGTCTTTCAAATGTGCCCCGACCAGAGTTCTGGAAAGTCCTCGGTGTAATGCCAGTGGCTCTCAGGGCGGACCCTGAGCTGCAGTGAAACAACTCTGTGCTTCGTGTTCCTTCTCGCTTTACACACCTGCCGTCTCTCTCTGCCAAGCAGAAACACGACTTTTAGATGCAGCCTGGAAAATCAACCGTTTCCTCCTGAGCCCTGCTAGTCTTTTGGCAGGTTCAAGGCCACCTAGACCTCCCTAGCGCCTTAAATCGCTTAGGTCATCCGCACAGTGCAAATCTCCCTGCCTAAATAAAACATTATTCTGAGAAGGTAGCACAGTGCTCCTCGTGCCTCTTTTGGTTCTTCAGAAACGACACGTACGTGGGCTGGGTTCAACTTTGATACTGGGGCCTTATGAGAAACGGAGGAATTCCCTAGTTAAACGAGGAATCCTCGTAGCCTCCAAGGTGCCTACATAGGGCGTTCTGCGAGTCCTTCCTTGCGTGCTGGAATGTGCCTCAAAGGAAAGGGTGCTTTACAGGAAAGACAAAAGGTGTTTCCACTTCCTTGCCTGAGGCATGCCAGAGCCCCCTTTACATACAGGGCGATCTACGCTGATCACGAAGATCAAAACAAAGTCCAGGACGGCAGCCACAGTGCTGGCAGGCAGGCAGCATTTGCCCAGAAGCCTTAGTCATGGCAGTGGCTTAACGCTAGTGTGCCGCTCAGGACTCCTAGGACTCCTGGGTCCTCACCCCCTGGGCGTGGAAAAACACTGGGTACCCAATGCCTCTTCTTAGGCGACCTACCCAAACACAGGTCCCTTGGCCCCTTCGGATCATTTCTCTGCATGGAGAAGGAAAGGCAACGCTCTGCTCTCTCTCTTCGGTGCCCATGGAGATTGCCAGGCTTTCAACAGGCCTCCCGAGCACAGGCCTAGCAGGTCTCAGGTGTAATGCAAAAGGTCCCCACTGCTGGACCACTGCTGCAATGACAAAACGCTGTGTTTGTTGTTCAGACTGGGAACCCTTACCTGCCGTCTTCTCTCTGCCAAGCAGAAGGCCGACTACAGAGGCAGCCCGACAAACGTACAATTTGCCCCTTGAACGCTACCTCGGGTTTTCTGAGCTACAGGGACCATTTGGCCTATCCCCGGGAATCGTGTCCTTGAAGCCATTCAGCCCATGCCGGAGCCCCTTGGCGCCAAAGTTTTATCAGGGAAGGTCCAGCGTGCTGCTTGAGTCTCTCTTGGTTGGTCAGAAACTACAGGTGCATGTGCTGGGTTCAATTTTGATATTGGTTACCTAGAGCGAAGAGCATTACTTTCCCAGCGGGAGAGCTGAAAGTGCGGCCTCAGAGCGTCCTGAGACACAGTGTGGTTGCTCGTGTTCTCTTCACAAGTAGAATGGCTATGTGAGGGAAAGGGAGCTCTCCTAGAGAAACACTCTGCTTTCTGTACCGTGCAGGAGGCCTCCCGGCGCCCTATATACATAAAGGGAACACTGTGCTGTTCCGCGAGGACCAAAGTAAGGTTCAGGTATTCCCTCCACGAACTGAGGCGTGCAGAGGCTTTCCACGAAACCTTAGGCAAGTAGTGCATGAATGTTCGTGGGCCTTTCCCAGGACCCCCGCTGCCTCAGCATGTCCCCTGGAAGAACACTGTGTACCGAGTACTCTTCTTGGCCCCCTGAGCACCGTGCCGCTACCAAAGCCCTCCGGATCATCTCTTTGCATGCCGAGTGAGAGGCAACACACTCTTTTCTTTGTTGGCTAGCTAGATAGCCAAGACATTCAAAAGTGCTCCCCGAACAGAGGTGTAGAAGGTCTTAGGTGTAATGGCCTAGTGTGTCTCTCAGGGCTGCCGCTGAGGAGCAAGGAGAAAGCCGGTGCGTAGTGTTCCTTCTGGGTGTACTTAGCTACCGGCTCGTTCTGGCGAGCAGTCACTCGACGTTAGCTGCAGTCTGGAAAATGGACGGTTTCCCCCTGCACACTGCTAGGCTTTTGGCAGCTGCAGGGACACCTAACTCACTCGACCTAGCCCCTCCAATATTTCGTGCCATTCGCACAGTGCGCCACACCCCGGCTACCAAGTTATTCAGAGGAGGGGCCACAGTCCTCCTTGTGTCCCTTTCGGTGCGGGAGAACCTATGGGTACGTGGGGCCGTGCTCAACTTTGAGATTGGGACCTTCAGAGCACTGTAGTACCTCCCAACTGGAAAGAAGGATGGTTCAACGTGAAAGCTGCCTGAAATACAGTGCTCTGTCAGCCCACGCGTGCCTGCTGGCATGTCTTTGGAAGGAAAGTGGGCTTTCCTTGAGAGGCATAGTGTGTTTCCACGTCCACTCCTGAGGCACCCCAGGGTCGCCTCTACCTAAAAGGAACACTACGCTGAGCGCCAAGCTGAAGGCAAGGTCCGGGAATTGCATCCACAGCGCCGGGCAGCCATGCAGCGTTTCCCAGGGAGCCTCACTCAAAGCAGTGGCTAAACGCTAGTGTGCTTTGCAGGACTCCTGGGACGCCCGCGTCCTCACCACGTCTCATGGAAACACAGTGTGTACCGGATGCCACTTCTTAGGCGACCTACCAACATACAGGGGCCTAGGCCCTTCGGATCATCTCTTGGAATGAAGAGTGAAAGGCAAAACACCGCTCTCTTGGTCGCACAGGTGGATTGCCAGTCTTTCGAAAGTCCTCCCGAGCACAGGTCTAGCAGGTCTTAGGTGTACTGCAGGTGGTCCCCGCCGCTGAACCCGAACTGCAATGGGAAAAACCCTCGGCTCGCTGTTCATCCTGGGAACGCCAGCCTGCCCTCGCTCGCCGAGCAGACAGTCGACTTTAGATGCAGCCTGACATACGGACTTGTTGCCCCTGCAACACTGCCTAAGCTTTTGTAAGGGAAAAGGACACTTTGGCCTAACCCAAGGAATTATGTCGGTCCCGCCACTCAGCCCAAGCAGAACTCCCTTCGTGCCAAAGTTTTATCAGGGAAGGTCCAGGGGGCTGCGTGAGTCTCTTTTCGTTGCTCAGAAACTACCCGTCCGTGGGCTGTGCCAAGTCTGGCATCGGGACCTAAGGAGGGAAGCGTTATTTTCCCAACGGGAAAGCAGGCCACCTGCGGCCTCCAACTTAAGTGAAAACCAATGCGGTTGCCCGTCATCTCTACACAGTGGCAAGGCCGACTGAGGGAGAGGCAGCTTTCCTCGATTAACACAGTGTTTCCTACTCGTGGCAGGAGGCCTCCAGCAGCCCTCTTCACATAACGGGAAAAGCAGGCCTGTCCCCCAGGCTCAACGTAATGTCCGGGTTTCCATCCACGGGTGGCCGTGTGCAAACGATTTCCATGACCCCGGCCGGGAAGGTAGGGCATTCAGGCCAGTGTGCCCTTCCTAGGACTCCCGCCGCCTCACCATGTCCCTTGGAAGAACGCTGTGTGCTCAGTGACTCTTCTTGGCCGACTGCGCACCGTGCCGCTACCTGGGTACTCCGGGTCGTCTCTTTGAGTGCACCGTGGAAGGCAAGGCAGTGTTTTCTTCGTTGGATCGATAGACTGACAAGTCTTTCAAATGTGCCCCGACCAGAGTTCTGGAAAGTCCTCGGTGTAATGCCAGTGGCTCTCAGGGCGGACCCTGAGCTGCAGTGAAACAACTCTGTGCTTCGTGTTCCTTCTCGCTTTACACACCTGCCGTCTCTCTCTGCCAAGCAGAAACACGACTTTTAGATGCAGCCTGGAAAATCAACCGTTTCCTCCTGAGCCCTGCTAGTCTTTTGGCAGGTTCAAGGCCACCTAGACCTCCCTAGCGCCTTAAATCGCTTAGGTCATCCGCACAGTGCAAATCTCCCTGCCTAAATAAAACATTATTCTGAGAAGGTAGCACAGTGCTTCTCGTGCCTCTTTTGGTTCTTCAGAAACGACACGTACGTGGGCTGGGTTCAACTTTGATACTGGGGCCTTATGAGAAACGGAGGAATTCCCTAGTTGAACGAGGAATCCTCGTAGCCTCCAAGGTGCCTACATAGGGCGTTCTGCGAGTCCTTCCTTGCGTGCTGGAATGTGCCTCAAAGGAAAGGGTGCTTTACAGGAAAGACAAAAGGTGTTTCCACTTCCTTGCCTGAGGCATGCCAGAGCCCCCTTTACATACAGGGCGATCTACGCTGATCAGGAAGATCAAAACAAAGTCCAGGACGGCAGCCACAGTGCTGGCAGGCAGGCAGCATTTGCCCAGAAGCCTTAGTCATGGCAGTGGCTTAACGCTAGTGTGCCGCTCAGGACTCCTAGGACTCCTGGGTCCTCACCCCCTGGGCGTGGAAAAACACTGGGTACCCAATGCCTCTTCTTAGGTGACCTACCCAAACACAGGTCCCTAGGCCCCTTCGGATCATTTCTCTGCATGGAGAAGGAAAGGCAACGCTCTGCTCTCTCTTCGGTGCCCATGGAGATTGCCAGGCTTTCAACAGGCCTCCCGAGCACAGGCCTAGCAGGTCTCAGGTGTAATGCAAAAGGTCCCCACTGCTGGACCACTGCTGCAATGACAAAACGCTGTGTTTGTTGTTCAGACTGGGAACCCTTACCTGCCGTCTTCTCTCTGCCAAGCAGAAGGCCGACTACAGAGGCAGCCCGACAAACGTACAATTTGCCCCTTGAACGCTACCTCGGGTTTTCTGAGCTACAGGGACCATTTGGCCTATCCCCGGGAATCGTGTCCTTGAAGCCATTCAGCCCATGCCGGAGCCCCTTGGCGCCAAAGTTTTATCAGGGAAGGTCCAGCGTGCTGCTTGAGTCTCTCTTGGTTGGTCAGAAACTACAGGTGCATGTGCTGGGTTCAATTTTGATATTGGTTACCTAGAGCGAAGAGCATTACTTTCCCAGCGGGAGAGCTGAAAGTGCGGCCTCAGAGCGTCCTGAGACACAGTGTGGTTGCTCGTGTTCTCTTCACAAGTAGAATGGCTATGTGAGGGAAAGGGAGCTCTCCTAGAGAAACACTCTGCTTTCTGTACCGTGCAGGAGGCCTCCCGGCGCCCTATATACATAAAGGGAACACTGTGCTGTTCCGCGAGGACCAAAGTAAGGTTCAGGTATTCCCTCCACGAACTGAGGCGTGCAGAGGCTTTCCACGAAACCTTAGGCAAGTAGTGCATGAATGTTCGTGGGCCTTTCCCAGGACCCCCGCTGCCTCAGCATGTCCCCTGGAAGAACACTGTGTACCGAGTACTCTTCTTGGCCCCCTGAGCACCGTGCCGCTACCAAAGCCCTCCGGATCATCTCTTTGCATGCCGAGTGAGAGGCAACACACTCTTTTCTTTGTTGGCTAGCTAGATAGCCAAGACATTCAAAAGTGCTCCCCGAACAGAGGTGTAGAAGGTCTTAGGTGTAATGGCCTAGTGTGTCTCTCAGGGCTGCCGCTGAGGAGCAAGGAGAAAGCCGGTGCGTAGTGTTCCTTCTGGGTGTACTTAGCTACCGGCTCGTTCTGGCGAGCAGTCACTCGACGTTAGCTGCAGTCTGGAAAATGGACGGTTTCCCCCTGCACACTGCTAGGCTTTTGGCAGCTGCAGGGACACCTAACTCACTCGACCTAGCCCCTCCAATATTTCGTGCCATTCGCACAGTGCGCCACACCCCGGCTACCAAGTTATTCAGAGGAGGGGCCACAGTCCTCCTTGTGTCCCTTTCGGTGCGGGAGAACCTATGGGTACGTGGGGCCGTGCTCAACTTTGAGATTGGGACCTTCAGAGCACTGTAGTACCTCCCAACTGGAAAGAAGGATGGTTCAACGTGAAAGCTGCCTGAAATACAGTGCTCTGTCAGCCCACGCGTGCCTGCTGGCATGTCTTTGGAAGGAAAGTGGGCTTTCCTTGAGAGGCATAGTGTGTTTCCACGTCCACTCCTGAGGCACCCCAGGGTCGCCTCTACCTAAAAGGAACACTACGCTGAGCGCCAAGCTGAAGGCAAGGTCCGGGAATTGCATCCACAGCGCCGGGCAGCCATGCAGCGTTTCCCAGGGAGCCTCACTCAAAGCAGTGGCTAAACGCTAGTGTGCTTTGCAGGACTCCTGGGACGCCCGCGTCCTCACCACGTCTCATGGAAACACAGTGTGTACCGGATGCCACTTCTTAGGCGACCTACCAACATACAGGGGCCTAGGCCCTTCGGATCATCTCTTGGAATGAAGAGTGAAAGGCAAAACACCGCTCTCTTGGTCGCACAGGTGGATTGCCAGTCTTTCGAAAGTCCTCCCGAGCACAGGTCTAGCAGGTCTTAGGTGTACTGCAGGTGGTCCCCGCCGCTGAACCCGAACTGCAATGGGAAAAACCCTCGGCTCGCTGTTCATCCTGGGAACGCCAGCCTGCCCTCGCTCGCCGAGCAGACAGTCGACTTTAGATGCAGCCTGACATACGGACTTGTTGCCCCTGCAACACTGCCTAAGCTTTTGTAAGGGAAAAGGACACTTTGGCCTAACCCAAGGAATTATGTCGGTCCCGCCACTCAGCCCAAGCAGAACTCCCTTCGTGCCAAAGTTTTATCAGGGAAGGTCCAGGGGGCTGCGTGAGTCTCTTTTCGTTGCTCAGAAACTACCCGTCCGTGGGCTGTGCCAAGTCTGGCATCGGGACCTAAGGAGGGAAGCGTTATTTTCCCAACGGGAAAGCAGGCCACCTGCGGCCTCCAACTTAAGTGAAAACCAATGCGGTTGCCCGTCATCTCTACACAGTGGCAAGGCCGACTGAGGGAGAGGCAGCTTTCCTCGATTAACACAGTGTTTCCTACTCGTGGCAGGAGGCCTCCAGCAGCCCTCTTCACATAACGGGAAAAGCAGACCTGTCCCCCAGGCTCAACGTAATGTCCGGGTTTCCATCCACGGGTGGCCGTGTGCAAACGATTTCCATGACCCCGGCCGGGAAGGTAGGGCATTCAGGCCAGTGTGCCCTTCCTAGGACTCCCGCCGCCTCACCATGTCCCTTGGAAGAACGCTGTGTGCTCAGTGACTCTTCTTGGCCGACTGCGCACCGTGCCGCTACCTGGGTACTCCGGGTCGTCTCTTTGAGTGCACCGTGAAAGGCAAGGCAGTGTTTTCGTCGTTGGATCGATAGACTGACAAGTCTTTCAAATGTGCCCCGACCAGAGTTCTGGAAAGTCCTCGGTGTAATGCCAGTGGCTCTCAGGGCGGACCCTGAGCTGCAGTGAAACAACTCTGTGCTTCGTGTTCCTTCTCGCTTTACACACCTGCCGTCTCTCTCTGCCAAGCAGAAACACGACTTTTAGATGCAGCCTGGAAAATCAACCGTTTCCTCCTGAGCCCTGCTAGTCTTTTGGCAGGTTCAAGGCCACCTAGACCTCCCTAGCGCCTTAAATCGCTTAGGTCATCCGCACAGTGCAAATCTCCCTGCCTAAATAAAACATTATTCTGAGAAGGTAGCACAGTGCTCCTCGTGCCTCTTTTGGTTCTTCAGAAACGACACGTACGTGGGCTGGGTTCAACTTTGATACTGGGGCCTTATGAGAAACGGAGGAATTCCCTAGTTGAACGAGGAATCCTCGTAGCCTCCAAGGTGCCTACATAGGGCGTTCTGCGAGTCCTTCCTTGCGTGCTGGAATGTGCCTCAAAGGAAAGGGTGCTTTACAGGAAAGACAAAAGGTGTTTCCACTTCCTTGCCTGAGGCATGCCAGAGCCCCCTTTACATACAGGGCGATCTACGCTGATCACGAAGATCAAAACAAAGTCCAGGACGGCAGCCACAGTGCTGGCAGGCAGGCAGCATTTGCCCAGAAGCCTTAGTCATGGCAGTGGCTTAACGCTAGTGTGCCGCTCAGGACTCCTAGGACTCCTGGGTCCTCACCCCCTGGGCGTGGAAAAACACTGTGTACCCAATGCCTCTTCTTAGGCGACCTACCCAAACACAGGTCCCTAGGCCCCTTCGGATCATTTCTCTGCATGGCGAAGGAAAGGCAACGCTCTGCTCTCTCTTCGGTGCCCATGGAGATTGCCAGGCTTTCAACAGGCCTCCCGAGCACAGGCCTAGCAGGTCTCAGGTGTAATGCAAAAGGTCCCCACTGCTGGACCACTGCTGCAATGACAAAACGCTGTGTTTGTTGTTCAGACTGGGAACCCTTACCTGCCGTCTTCTCTCTGCCAAGCAGAAGGCCGACTACAGAGGCAGCCCGACAAACGTACAATTTGCCCCTTGAACGCTACCTCGGGTTTTCTGAGCTACAGGGACCATTTGGCCTATCCCCGGGAATCGTGTCCTTGAAGCCATTCAGCCCATGCCGGAGCCCCTTGGCGCCAAAGTTTTATCAGGGAAGGTCCAGCGTGCTGCTTGAGTCTCTCTTGGTTGGTCAGAAACTACAGGTGCATGTGCTGGGTTCAATTTTGATATTGGTTACCTAGAGCGAAGAGCATTACTTTCCCAGCGGGAGAGCTGAAAGTGCGGCCTCAGAGCGTCCTGAGACACAGTGTGGTTGCTCGTGTTCTCTTCACAAGTAGAATGGCTATGTGAGGGAAAGGGAGCTCTCCTAGAGAAACACTCTGCTTTCTGTACCGTGCAGGAGGCCTCCCGGCGCCCTATATACATAAAGGGAACACTGTGCTGTTCCGCGAGGACCAAAGTAAGGTTCAGGTATTCCCTCCACGAACTGAGGCGTGCAGAGGCTTTCCACGAAACCTTAGGCAAGTAGTGCATGAATGTTCGTGGGCCTTTCCCAGGACCCCCGCTGCCTCAGCATGTCCCCTGGAAGAACACTGTGTACCGAGTACTCTTCTTGGCCCCCTGAGCACCGTGCCGCTACCAAAGCCCTCCGGATCATCTCTTTGCATGCCGAGTGAGAGGCAACACACTCTTTTCTTTGTTGGCTAGCTAGATAGCCAAGACATTCAAAAGTGCTCCCCGAACAGAGGTGTAGAAGGTCTTAGGTGTAATGGCCTAGTGTGTCTCTCAGGGCTGCCGCTGAGGAGCAAGGAGAAAGCCGGTGCGTAGTGTTCCTTCTGGGTGTACTTAGCTACCGGCTCGTTCTGGCGAGCAGTCACTCGACGTTAGCTGCAGTCTGGAAAATGGACGGTTTCCCCCTGCACACTGCTAGGCTTTTGGCAGCTGCAGGGACACCTAACTCACTCGACCTAGCCCCTCCAATATTTCGTGCCATTCGCACAGTGCGCCACACCCCGGCTACCAAGTTATTCAGAGGAGGGGCCACAGTCCTCCTTGTGTCCCTTTCGGTGCGGGAGAACCTATGGGTACGTGGGGCCGTGCTCAACTTTGAGATTGGGACCTTCAGAGCACTGTAGTACCTCCCAACTGGAAAGAAGGATGGTTCAACGTGAAAGCTGCCTGAAATACAGTGCTCTGTCAGCCCACGCGTGCCTGCTGGCATGTCTTTGGAAGGAAAGTGGGCTTTCCTTGAGAGGCATAGTGTGTTTCCACGTCCACTCCTGAGGCACCCCAGGGTCGCCTCTACCTAAAAGGAACACTACGCTGAGCGCCAAGCTGAAGGCAAGGTCCGGGAATTGCATCCACAGCGCCGGGCAGCCATGCAGCGTTTCCCAGGGAGCCTCACTCAAAGCAGTGGCTAAACGCTAGTGTGCTTTGCAGGACTCCTGGGACGCCCGCGTCCTCACCACGTCTCATGGAAACACAGTGTGTACCGGATGCCACTTCTTAGGCGACCTACCAACATACAGGGGCCTAGGCCCTTCGGATCATCTCTTGGAATGAAGAGTGAAAGGCAAAACACCGCTCTCTTGGTCGCACAGGTGGATTGCCAGTCTTTCGAAAGTCCTCCCGAGCACAGGTCTAGCAGGTCTTAGGTGTACTGCAGGTGGTCCCCGCCGCTGAACCCGAACTGCAATGGGAAAAACCCTCGGCTCGCTGTTCATCCTGGGAACGCCAGCCTGCCCTCGCTCGCCGAGCAGACAGTCGACTTTAGATGCAGCCTGACATACGGACTTGTTGCCCCTGCAACACTGCCTAAGCTTTTGTAAGGGAAAAGGACACTTTGGCCTAACCCAAGGAATTATGTCGGTCCCGCCACTCAGCCCAAGCAGAACTCCCTTCGTGCCAAAGTTTTATCAGGGAAGGTCCAGGGGGCTGCGTGAGTCTCTTTTCGTTGCTCAGAAACTACCCGTCCGTGGGCTGTGCCAAGTCTGGCATCGGGACCTAAGGAGGGAAGCGTTATTTTCCCAACGGGAAAGCAGGCCACCTGCGGCCTCCAACTTAAGTGAAAACCAATGCGGTTGCCCGTCATCTCTACACAGTGGCAAGGCCGACTGAGGGAGAGGCAGCTTTCCTCGATTAACACAGTGTTTCCTACTCGTGGCAGGAGGCCTCCAGCAGCCCTCTTCACATAACGGGAAAAGCAGACCTGTCCCCCAGGCTCAACGTAATGTCCGGGTTTCCATCCACGGGTGGCCGTGTGCAAACGATTTCCATGACCCCGGCCGGGAAGGTAGGGCATTCAGGCCAGTGTGCCCTTCCTAGGACTCCCGCCGCCTCACCATGTCCCTTGGAAGAACGCTGTGTGCTCAGTGACTCTTCTTGGCCGACTGCGCACCGTGCCGCTACCTGGGTACTCCGGGTCGTCTCTTTGAGTGCACCGTGAAAGGCAAGGCAGTGTTTTCTTCGTTGGATCGATAGACTGACAAGTCTTTCAAATGTGCCCCGACCAGAGTTCTGGAAAGTCCTCGGTGTAATGCCAGTGGCTCTCAGGGCGGACCCTGAGCTGCAGTGAAACAACTCTGTGCTTCGTGTTCCGTCTCGCTTTACACACCTGCCGTCTCTCTCTGCCAAGCAGAAACACGACTTTTAGATGCAGCCTGGAAAATCAACCGTTTCCTCCTGAGCCCTGCTAGTCTTTTGGCAGGTTCAAGGCCACCTAGACCTCCCTAGCGCCTTAAATCGCTTAGGTCATCCGCACAGTGCAAATCTCCCTGCCTAAATAAAACATTATTCTGAGAAGGTAGCACAGTGCTCCTCGTGCCTCTTTTGGTTCTTCAGAAACGACACGTACGTGGGCTGGGTTCAACTTTGATACTGGGGCCTTATGAGAAACGGAGGAATTCCCTAGTTGAACGAGGAATCCTCGTAGCCTCCAAGGTGCCTACATAGGGCGTTCTGCGAGTCCTTCCTTGCGTGCTGGAATGTGCCTCAAAGGAAAGGGTGCTTTACAGGAAAGACAAAAGGTGTTTCCACTTCCTTGCCTGAGGCATGCCAGAGCCCCCTTTACATACAGGGCGATCTACGCTGATCACCAAGATCAAAACAAAGTCCAGGACGGCAGCCACAGTGCTGGCAGGCAGGCAGCATTTGCCCAGAAGCCTTAGTCATGGCAGTGGCTTAACGCTAGTGTGCCGCTCAGGACTCCTAGGACTCCTGGGTCCTCACCCCCTGGGCGTGGAAAAACACTGTGTACCCAATGCCTCTTCTTAGGCGACCTACCCAAACACAGGTCCCTAGGCCCCTTCGGATCATTTCTCTGCATGGCGAAGGAAAGGCAACGCTCTGCTCTCTCTTCGGTGCCCATGGAGATTGCCAGGCTTTCAACAGGCCTCCCGAGCACAGGCCTAGCAGGTCTCAGGTGTAATGCAAAAGGTCCCCACTGCTGGACCACTGCTGCAATGACAAAACGCTGTGTTTGTTGTTCAGACTGGGAACCCTTACCTGCCGTCTTCTCTCTGCCAAGCAGAAGGCCGACTACAGAGGCAGCCCGACAAACGTACAATTTGCCCCTTGAACGCTACCTCGGGTTTTCTGAGCTACAGGGACCATTTGGCCTATCCCCGGGAATCGTGTCCTTGAAGCCATTCAGCCCATGCCGGAGCCCCTTGGCGCCAAAGTTTTATCAGGGAAGGTCCAGCGTGCTGCTTGAGTCTCTCTTGGTTGGTCAGAAACTACAGGTGCATGTGCTGGGTTCAATTTTGATATTGGTTACCTAGAGCGAAGAGCATTACTTTCCCAGCGGGAGAGCTGAAAGTGCGGCCTCAGAGCGTCCTGAGACACAGTGTGGTTGCTCGTGTTCTCTTCACAAGTAGAATGGCTATGTGAGGGAAAGGGAGCTCTCCTAGAGAAACACTCTGCTTTCTGTACCGTGCAGGAGGCCTCCCGGCGCCCTATATACATAAAGGGAACACTGTGCTGTTCCGCGAGGACCAAAGTAAGGTTCAGGTATTCCCTCCACGAACTGAGGCGTGCAGAGGCTTTCCACGAAACCTTAGGCAAGTAGTGCATGAATGTTCGTGGGCCTTTCCCAGGACCCCCGCTGCCTCAGCATGTCCCCTGGAAGAACACTGTGTACCGAGTACTCTTCTTGGCCCCCTGAGCACCGTGCCGCTACCAAAGCCCTCCGGATCATCTCTTTGCATGCCGAGTGAGAGGCAACACACTCTTTTCTTTGTTGGCTAGCTAGATAGCCAAGACATTCAAAAGTGCTCCCCGAACAGAGGTGTAGAAGGTCTTAGGTGTAATGGCCTAGTGTGTCTCTCAGGGCTGCCGCTGAGGAGCAAGGAGAAAGCCGGTGCGTAGTGTTCCTTCTGGGTGTACTTAGCTACCGGCTCGTTCTGGCGAGCAGTCACTCGACGTTAGCTGCAGTCTGGAAAATGGACGGTTTCCCCCTGCACACTGCTAGGCTTTTGGCAGCTGCAGGGACACCTAACTCACTCGACCTAGCCCCTCCAATATTTCGTGCCATTCGCACAGTGCGCCACACCCCGGCTACCAAGTTATTCAGAGGAGGGGCCACAGTCCTCCTTGTGTCCCTTTCGGTGCGGGAGAACCTATGGGTACGTGGGGCCGTGCTCAACTTTGAGATTGGGACCTTCAGAGCACTGTAGTACCTCCCAACTGGAAAGAAGGATGGTTCAACGTGAAAGCTGCCTGAAATACAGTGCTCTGTCAGCCCACGCGTGCCTGCTGGCATGTCTTTGGAAGGAAAGTGGGCTTTCCTTGAGAGGCATAGTGTGTTTCCACGTCCACTCCTGAGGCACCCCAGGGTCGCCTCTACCTAAAAGGAACACTACGCTGAGCGCCAAGCTGAAGGCAAGGTCCGGGAATTGCATCCACAGCGCCGGGCAGCCATGCAGCGTTTCCCAGGGAGCCTCACTCAAAGCAGTGGCTAAACGCTAGTGTGCTTTGCAGGACTCCTGGGACGCCCGCGTCCTCACCACGTCTCATGGAAACACAGTGTGTACCGGATGCCACTTCTTAGGCGACCTACCAACATACAGGGGCCTAGGCCCTTCGGATCATCTCTTGGAATGAAGAGTGAAAGGCAAAACACCGCTCTCTTGGTCGCACAGGTGGATTGCCAGTCTTTCGAAAGTCCTCCCGAGCACAGGTCTAGCAGGTCTTAGGTGTACTGCAGGTGGTCCCCGCCGCTGAACCCGAACTGCAATGGGAAAAACCCTCGGCTCGCTGTTCATCCTGGGAACGCCAGCCTGCCCTCGCTCGCCGAGCAGACAGTCGACTTTAGATGCAGCCTGACATACGGACTTGTTGCCCCTGCAACACTGCCTAAGCTTTTGTAAGGGAAAAGGACACTTTGGCCTAACCCAAGGAATTATGTCGGTCCCGCCACTCAGCCCAAGCAGAACTCCCTTCGTGCCAAAGTTTTATCAGGGAAGGTCCAGGGGGCTGCGTGAGTCTCTTTTCGTTGCTCAGAAACTACCCGTCCGTGGGCTGTGCCAAGTCTGGCATTGGGACCTAAGGAGGGAAGCGTTATTTTCCCAACGGGAAAGCAGGCCACCTGCGGCCTCCAACTTAAGTGAAAACCAATGCGGTTGCCCGTCATCTCTACACAGTGGCAAGGCCGACTGAGGGAGAGGCAGCTTTCCTCGATTAACACAGTGTTTCCTACTCGTGGCAGGAGGCCTCCAGCAGCCCTCTTCACATAACGGGAAAAGCAGACCTGTCCCCCAGGCTCAACGTAATGTCCGGGTTTCCATCCACGGGTGGCCGTGTGCAAACGATTTCCATGACCCCGGCCGGGAAGGTAGGGCATTCAGGCCAGTGTGCCCTTCCTAGGACTCCCGCCGCCTCACCATGTCCCTTGGAAGAACGCTGTGTGCTCAGTGACTCTTCTTGGCCGACTGCGCACCGTGCCGCTACCTGGGTACTCCGGGTCGTCTCTTTGAGTGCACCGTGAAAGGCAAGGCAGTGTTTTCGTCGTTGGATCGATAGACTGACAAGTCTTTCAAATGTGCCCCGACCAGAGTTCTGGAAAGTCCTCGGTGTAATGCCAGTGGCTCTCAGGGCGGACCCTGAGCTGCAGTGAAACAACTCTGTGCTTCGTGTTCCGTCTCGCTTTACACACCTGCCGTCTCTCTCTGCCAAGCAGAAACACGACTTTTAGATGCAGCCTGGAAAATCAACCGTTTCCTCCTGAGCCCTGCTAGTCTTTTGGCAGGTTCAAGGCCACCTAGACCTCCCTAGCGCCTTAAATCGCTTAGGTCATCCGCACAGTGCAAATCTCCCTGCCTAAATAAAACATTATTCTGAGAAGGTAGCACAGTGCTCCTCGTGCCTCTTTTGGTTCTTCAGAAACGACACGTACGTGGGCTGGGTTCAACTTTGATACTGGGGCCTTATGAGAAACGGAGGAATTCCCTAGTTGAACGAGGAATCCTCGTAGCCTCCAAGGTGCCTACATAGGGCGTTCTGCGAGTCCTTCCTTGCGTGCTGGAATGTGCCTCAAAGGAAAGGGTGCTTTACAGGAAAGACAAAAGGTGTTTCCACTTCCTTGCCTGAGGCATGCCAGAGCCCCCTTTACATACAGGGCGATCTACGCTGATCACCAAGATCAAAACAAAGTCCAGGACGGCAGCCACAGTGCTGGCAGGCAGGCAGCATTTGCCCAGAAGCCTTAGTCATGGCAGTGGCTTAACGCTAGTGTGCCGCTCAGGACTCCTAGGACTCCTGGGTCCTCACCCCCTGGGCGTGGAAAAACACTGTGTACCCAATGCCTCTTCTTAGGCGACCTACCCAAACACAGGTCCCTAGGCCCCTTCGGATCATTTCTCTGCATGGCGAAGGAAAGGCAACGCTCTGCTCTCTCTCTTCGGTGCCCATGGAGATTGCCAGGCTTTCAACAGGCCTCCCGAGCACAGGCCTAGCAGGTCTCAGGTGTAATGCAAAAGGTCCCCACTGCTGGACCACTGCTGCAATGACAAAACGCTGTGGTTATTGTTCAGACTGGGAACCCTTACCTGCCGTCTTCTCTCTGCCAAGCAGAAGGCCGACTACAGAGGCAGCCCGACAAACGTACAATTTGCCCCTTGAACGCTACCTCGGGTTTTCTGAGCTACAGGGACCATTTGGCCTATCCCCGGGAATCGTGTCCTTGAAGCCATTCAGCCCATGCCGGAGCCCCTTGGCGCCAAAGTTTTATCAGGGAAGGTCCAGCGTGCTGCTTGAGTCTCTCTTGGTTGGTCAGAAACTACAGGTGCATGTGCTGGGTTCAATTTTGATATTGGTTACCTAGAGCGAAGAGCATTACTTTCCCAGCGGGAGAGCTGAAAGTGCGGCCTCAGAGCGTCCTGAGACACAGTGTGGTTGCTCGTGTTCTCTTCACAAGTAGAATGGCTATGTGAGGGAAAGGGAGCTCTCCTAGAGAAACACTCTGCTTTCTGTACCGTGCAGGAGGCCTCCCGGCGCCCTATATACATAAAGGGAACACTGTGCTGTTCCGCGAGGACCAAAGTAAGGTTCAGGTATTCCCTCCACGAACTGAGGCGTGCAGAGGCTTTCCACGAAACCTTAGGCAAGTAGTGCATGAATGTTCGTGGGCCTTTCCCAGGACCCCCGCTGCCTCAGCATGTCCCCTGGAAGAACACTGTGTACCGAGTACTCTTCTTGGCCCCCTGAGCACCGTGCCGCTACCAAAGCCCTCCGGATCATCTCTTTGCATGCCGAGTGAGAGGCAACACACTCTTTTCTTTGTTGGCTAGCTAGATAGCCAAGACATTCAAAAGTGCTCCCCGAACAGAGGTGTAGAAGGTCTTAGGTGTAATGGCCTAGTGTGTCTCTCAGGGCTGCCGCTGAGGAGCAAGGAGAAAGCCGGTGCGTAGTGTTCCTTCTGGGTGTACTTAGCTACCGGCTCGTTCTGGCGAGCAGTCACTCGACGTTAGCTGCAGTCTGGAAAATGGACGGTTTCCCCCTGCACACTGCTAGGCTTTTGGCAGCTGCAGGGACACCTAACTCACTCGACCTAGCCCCTCCAATATTTCGTGCCATTCGCACAGTGCGCCACACCCCGGCTACCAAGTTATTCAGAGGAGGGGCCACAGTCCTCCTTGTGTCCCTTTCGGTGCGGGAGAACCTATGGGTACGTGGGGCCGTGCTCAACTTTGAGATTGGGACCTTCAGAGCACTGTAGTACCTCCCAACTGGAAAGAAGGATGGTTCAACGTGAAAGCTGCCTGAAATACAGTGCTCTGTCAGCCCACGCGTGCCTGCTGGCATGTCTTTGGAAGGAAAGTGGGCTTTCCTTGAGAGGCATAGTGTGTTTCCACGTCCACTCCTGAGGCACCCCAGGGTCGCCTCTACCTAAAAGGAACACTACGCTGAGCGCCAAGCTGAAGGCAAGGTCCGGGAATTGCATCCACAGCGCCGGGCAGCCATGCAGCGTTTCCCAGGGAGCCTCACTCAAAGCAGTGGCTAAACGCTAGTGTGCTTTGCAGGACTCCTGGGACGCCCGCGTCCTCACCACGTCTCATGGAAACACAGTGTGTACCGGATGCCACTTCTTAGGCGACCTACCAACATACAGGGGCCTAGGCCCTTCGGATCATCTCTTGGAATGAAGAGTGAAAGGCAAAACACCGCTCTCTTGGTCGCACAGGTGGATTGCCAGTCTTTCGAAAGTCCTCCCGAGCACAGGTCTAGCAGGTCTTAGGTGTACTGCAGGTGGTCCCCGCCGCTGAACCCGAACTGCAATGGGAAAAACCCTCGGCTCGCTGTTCATCCTGGGAACGCCAGCCTGCCCTCGCTCGCCGAGCAGACAGTCGACTTTAGATGCAGCCTGACATACGGACTTGTTGCCCCTGCAACACTGCCTAAGCTTTTGTAAGGGAAAAGGACACTTTGGCCTAACCCAAGGAATTATGTCGGTCCCGCCACTCAGCCCAAGCAGAACTCCCTTCGTGCCAAAGTTTTATCAGGGAAGGTCCAGGGGGCTGCGTGAGTCTCTTTTCGTTGCTCAGAAACTACCCGTCCGTGGGCTGTGCCAAGTCTGGCATCGGGACCTAAGGAGGGAAGCGTTATTTTCCCAACGGGAAAGCAGGCCACCTGCGGCCTCCAACTTAAGTGAAAACCAATGCGGTTGCCCGTCATCTCTACACAGTGGCAAGGCCGACTGAGGGAGAGGCAGCTTTCCTCGATTAACACAGTGTTTCCTACTCGTGGCAGGAGGCCTCCAGCAGCCCTCTTCACATAACGGGAAAAGCAGACCTGTCCCCCAGGCTCAACGTAATGTCCGGGTTTCCATCCACGGGTGGCCGTGTGCAAACGATTTCCATGACCCCGGCCGGGAAGGTAGGGCATTCAGGCCAGTGTGCCCTTCCTAGGACTCCCGCCGCCTCACCATGTCCCTTGGAAGAACGCTGTGTGCTCAGTGACTCTTCTTGGCCGACTGCGCACCGTGCCGCTACCTGGGTACTCCGGGTCGTCTCTTTGAGTGCACCGTGAAAGGCAAGGCAGTGTTTTCGTCGTTGGATCGATAGACTGACAAGTCTTTCAAATGTGCCCCGACCAGAGTTCTGGAAAGTCCTCGGTGTAATGCCAGTGGCTCTCAGGGCGGACCCTGAGCTGCAGTGAAACAACTCTGTGCTTCGTGTTCCGTCTCGCTTTACACACCTGCCGTCTCTCTCTGCCAAGCAGAAACACGACTTTTAGATGCAGCCTGGAAAATCAACCGTTTCCTCCTGAGCCCTGCTAGTCTTTTGGCAGGTTCAAGGCCACCTAGACCTCCCTAGCGCCTTAAATCGCTTAGGTCATCCGCACAGTGCAAATCTCCCTGCCTAAATAAAACATTATTCTGAGAAGGTAGCACAGTGCTCCTCGTGCCTCTTTTGGTTCTTCAGAAACGACACGTACGTGGGCTGGGTTCAACTTTGATACTGGGGCCTTATGAGAAACGGAGGAATTCCCTAGTTGAACGAGGAATCCTCGTAGCCTCCAAGGTGCCTACATAGGGCGTTCTGCGAGTCCTTCCTTGCGTGCTGGAATGTGCCTCAAAGGAAAGGGTGCTTTACAGGAAAGACAAAAGGTGTTTCCACTTCCTTGCCTGAGGCATGCCAGAGCCCCCTTTACATACAGGGCGATCTACGCTGATCACCAAGATCAAAACAAAGTCCAGGACGGCAGCCACAGTGCTGGCAGGCAGGCAGCATTTGCCCAGAAGCCTTAGTCATGGCAGTGGCTTAACGCTAGTGTGCCGCTCAGGACTCCTAGGACTCCTGGGTCCTCACCCCCTGGGCGTGGAAAAACACTGTGTACCCAATGCCTCTTCTTAGGCGACCTACCCAAACACAGGTCCCTAGGCCCCTTCGGATCATTTCTCTGCATGGCGAAGGAAAGGCAACGCTCTGCTCTCTCTCTTCGGTGCCCATGGAGATTGCCAGGCTTTCAACAGGCCTCCCGAGCACAGGCCTAGCAGGTCTCAGGTGTAATGCAAAAGGTCCCCACTGCTGGACCACTGCTGCAATGACAAAACGCTGTGGTTATTGTTCAGACTGGGAACCCTTACCTGCCGTCTTCTCTCTGCCAAGCAGAAGGCCGACTACAGAGGCAGCCCGACAAACGTACAATTTGCCCCTTGAACGCTACCTCGGGTTTTCTGAGCTACAGGGACCATTTGGCCTATCCCCGGGAATCGTGTCCTTGAAGCCATTCAGCCCATGCCGGAGCCCCTTGGCGCCAAAGTTTTATCAGGGAAGGTCCAGCGTGCTGCTTGAGTCTCTCTTGGTTGGTCAGAAACTACAGGTGCATGTGCTGGGTTCAATTTTGATATTGGTTACCTAGAGCGAAGAGCATTACTTTCCCAGCGGGAGAGCTGAAAGTGCGGCCTCAGAGCGTCCTGAGACACAGTGTGGTTGCTCGTGTTCTCTTCACAAGTAGAATGGCTATGTGAGGGAAAGGGAGCTCTCCTAGAGAAACACTCTGCTTTCTGTACCGTGCAGGAGGCCTCCCGGCGCCCTATATACATAAAGGGAACACTGTGCTGTTCCGCGAGGACCAAAGTAAGGTTCAGGTATTCCCTCCACGAACTGAGGCGTGCAGAGGCTTTCCACGAAACCTTAGGCAAGTAGTGCATGAATGTTCGTGGGCCTTTCCCAGGACCCCCGCTGCCTCAGCATGTCCCCTGGAAGAACACTGTGTACCGAGTACTCTTCTTGGCCCCCTGAGCACCGTGCCGCTACCAAAGCCCTCCGGATCATCTCTTTGCATGCCGAGTGAGAGGCAACACACTCTTTTCTTTGTTGGCTAGCTAGATAGCCAAGACATTCAAAAGTGCTCCCCGAACAGAGGTGTAGAAGGTCTTAGGTGTAATGGCCTAGTGTGTCTCTCAGGGCTGCCGCTGAGGAGCAAGGAGAAAGCCGGTGCGTAGTGTTCCTTCTGGGTGTACTTAGCTACCGGCTCGTTCTGGCGAGCAGTCACTCGACGTTAGCTGCAGTCTGGAAAATGGACGGTTTCCCCCTGCACACTGCTAGGCTTTTGGCAGCTGCAGGGACACCTAACTCACTCGACCTAGCCCCTCCAATATTTCGTGCCATTCGCACAGTGCGCCACACCCCGGCTACCAAGTTATTCAGAGGAGGGGCCACAGTCCTCCTTGTGTCCCTTTCGGTGCGGGAGAACCTATGGGTACGTGGGGCCGTGCTCAACTTTGAGATTGGGACCTTCAGAGCACTGTAGTACCTCCCAACTGGAAAGAAGGATGGTTCAACGTGAAAGCTGCCTGAAATACAGTGCTCTGTCAGCCCACGCGTGCCTGCTGGCATGTCTTTGGAAGGAAAGTGGGCTTTCCTTGAGAGGCATAGTGTGTTTCCACGTCCACTCCTGAGGCACCCCAGGGTCGCCTCTACCTAAAAGGAACACTACGCTGAGCGCCAAGCTGAAGGCAAGGTCCGGGAATTGCATCCACAGCGCCGGGCAGCCATGCAGCGTTTCCCAGGGAGCCTCACTCAAAGCAGTGGCTAAACGCTAGTGTGCTTTGCAGGACTCCTGGGACGCCCGCGTCCTCACCACGTCTCATGGAAACACAGTGTGTACCGGATGCCACTTCTTAGGCGACCTACCAACATACAGGGGCCTAGGCCCTTCGGATCATCTCTTGGAATGAAGAGTGAAAGGCAAAACACCGCTCTCTTGGTCGCACAGGTGGATTGCCAGTCTTTCGAAAGTCCTCCCGAGCACAGGTCTAGCAGGTCTTAGGTGTACTGCAGGTGGTCCCCGCCGCTGAACCCGAACTGCAATGGGAAAAACCCTCGGCTCGCTGTTCATCCTGGGAACGCCAGCCTGCCCTCGCTCGCCGAGCAGACAGTCGACTTTAGATGCAGCCTGACATACGGACTTGTTGCCCCTGCAACACTGCCTAAGCTTTTGTAAGGGAAAAGGACACTTTGGCCTAACCCAAGGAATTATGTCGGTCCCGCCACTCAGCCCAAGCAGAACTCCCTTCGTGCCAAAGTTTTATCAGGGAAGGTCCAGGGGGCTGCGTGAGTCTCTTTTCGTTGCTCAGAAACTACCCGTCCGTGGGCTGTGCCAAGTCTGGCATCGGGACCTAAGGAGGGAAGCGTTATTTTCCCAACGGGAAAGCAGGCCACCTGCGGCCTCCAACTTAAGTGAAAACCAATGCGGTTGCCCGTCATCTCTACACAGTGGCAAGGCCGACTGAGGGAGAGGCAGCTTTCCTCGATTAACACAGTGTTTCCTACTCGTGGCAGGAGGCCTCCAGCAGCCCTCTTCACATAACGGGAAAAGCAGACCTGTCCCCCAGGCTCAACGTAATGTCCGGGTTTCCATCCACGGGTGGCCGTGTGCAAACGATTTCCATGACCCCGGCCGGGAAGGTAGGGCATTCAGGCCAGTGTGCCCTTCCTAGGACTCCCGCCGCCTCACCATGTCCCTTGGAAGAACGCTGTGTGCTCAGTGACTCTTCTTGGCCGACTGCGCACCGTGCCGCTACCTGGGTACTCCGGGTCGTCTCTTTGAGTGCACCGTGAAAGGCAAGGCAGTGTTTTCGTCGTTGGATCGATAGACTGACAAGTCTTTCAAATGTGCCCCGACCAGAGTTCTGGAAAGTCCTCGGTGTAATGCCAGTGGCTCTCAGGGCGGACCCTGAGCTGCAGTGAAACAACTCTGTGCTTCGTGTTCCGTCTCGCTTTACACACCTGCCGTCTCTCTCTGCCAAGCAGAAACACGACTTTTAGATGCAGCCTGGAAAATCAACCGTTTCCTCCTGAGCCCTGCTAGTCTTTTGGCAGGTTCAAGGCCACCTAGACCTCCCTAGCGCCTTAAATCGCTTAGGTCATCCGCACAGTGCAAATCTCCCTGCCTAAATAAAACATTATTCTGAGAAGGTAGCACAGTGCTCCTCGTGCCTCTTTTGGTTCTTCAGAAACGACACGTACGTGGGCTGGGTTCAACTTTGATACTGGGGCCTTATGAGAAACGGAGGAATTCCCTAGTTGAACGAGGAATCCTCGTAGCCTCCAAGGTGCCTACATAGGGCGTTCTGCGAGTCCTTCCTTGCGTGCTGGAATGTGCCTCAAAGGAAAGGGTGCTTTACAGGAAAGACAAAAGGTGTTTCCACTTCCTTGCCTGAGGCATGCCAGAGCCCCCTTTACATACAGGGCGATCTACGCTGATCACCAAGATCAAAACAAAGTCCAGGACGGCAGCCACAGTGCTGGCAGGCAGGCAGCATTTGCCCAGAAGCCTTAGTCATGGCAGTGGCTTAACGCTAGTGTGCCGCTCAGGACTCCTAGGACTCCTGGGTCCTCACCCCCTGGGCGTGGAAAAACACTGTGTACCCAATGCCTCTTCTTAGGCGACCTACCCAAACACAGGTCCCTAGGCCCCTTCGGATCATTTCTCTGCATGGCGAAGGAAAGGCAACGCTCTGCTCTCTCTTCGGTGCCCATGGAGATTGCCAGGCTTTCAACAGGCCTCCCGAGCACAGGCCTAGCAGGTCTCAGGTGTAATGCAAAAGGTCCCCACTGCTGGACCACTGCTGCAATGACAAAACGCTGTGTTTGTTGTTCAGACTGGGAACCCTTACCTGCCGTCTTCTCTCTGCCAAGCAGAAGGCCGACTACAGAGGCAGCCCGACAAACGTACAATTTGCCCCTTGAACGCTACCTCGGGTTTTCTGAGCTACAGGGACCATTTGGCCTATCCCCGGGAATCGTGTCCTTGAAGCCATTCAGCCCATGCCGGAGCCCCTTGGCGCCAAAGTTTTATCAGGGAAGGTCCAGCGTGCTGCTTGAGTCTCTCTTGGTTGGTCAGAAACTACAGGTGCATGTGCTGGGTTCAATTTTGATATTGGTTACCTAGAGCGAAGAGCATTACTTTCCCAGCGGGAGAGCTGAAAGTGCGGCCTCAGAGCGTCCTGAGACACAGTGTGGTTGCTCGTGTTCTCTTCACAAGTAGAATGGCTATGTGAGGGAAAGGGAGCTCTCCTAGAGAAACACTCTGCTTTCTGTACCGTGCAGGAGGCCTCCCGGCGCCCTATATACATAAAGGGAACACTGTGCTGTTCCGCGAGGACCAAAGTAAGGTTCAGGTATTCCCTCCACGAACTGAGGCGTGCAGAGGCTTTCCACGAAACCTTAGGCAAGTAGTGCATGAATGTTCGTGGGCCTTTCCCAGGACCCCCGCTGCCTCAGCATGTCCCCTGGAAGAACACTGTGTACCGAGTACTCTTCTTGGCCCCCTGAGCACCGTGCCGCTACCAAAGCCCTCCGGATCATCTCTTTGCATGCCGAGTGAGAGGCAACACACTCTTTTCTTTGTTGGCTAGCTAGATAGCCAAGACATTCAAAAGTGCTCCCCGAACAGAGGTGTAGAAGGTCTTAGGTGTAATGGCCTAGTGTGTCTCTCAGGGCTGCCGCTGAGGAGCAAGGAGAAAGCCGGTGCGTAGTGTTCCTTCTGGGTGTACTTAGCTACCGGCTCGTTCTGGCGAGCAGTCACTCGACGTTAGCTGCAGTCTGGAAAATGGACGGTTTCCCCCTGCACACTGCTAGGCTTTTGGCAGCTGCAGGGACACCTAACTCACTCGACCTAGCCCCTCCAATATTTCGTGCCATTCGCACAGTGCGCCACACCCCGGCTACCAAGTTATTCAGAGGAGGGGCCACAGTCCTCCTTGTGTCCCTTTCGGTGCGGGAGAACCTATGGGTACGTGGGGCCGTGCTCAACTTTGAGATTGGGACCTTCAGAGCACTGTAGTACCTCCCAACTGGAAAGAAGGATGGTTCAACGTGAAAGCTGCCTGAAATACAGTGCTCTGTCAGCCCACGCGTGCCTGCTGGCATGTCTTTGGAAGGAAAGTGGGCTTTCCTTGAGAGGCATAGTGTGTTTCCACGTCCACTCCTGAGGCACCCCAGGGTCGCCTCTACCTAAAAGGAACACTACGCTGAGCGCCAAGCTGAAGGCAAGGTCCGGGAATTGCATCCACAGCGCCGGGCAGCCATGCAGCGTTTCCCAGGGAGCCTCACTCAAAGCAGTGGCTAAACGCTAGTGTGCTTTGCAGGACTCCTGGGACGCCCGCGTCCTCACCACGTCTCATGGAAACACAGTGTGTACCGGATGCCACTTCTTAGGCGACCTACCAACATACAGGGGCCTAGGCCCTTCGGATCATCTCTTGGAATGAAGAGTGAAAGGCAAAACACCGCTCTCTTGGTCGCACAGGTGGATTGCCAGTCTTTCGAAAGTCCTCCCGAGCACAGGTCTAGCAGGTCTTAGGTGTACTGCAGGTGGTCCCCGCCGCTGAACCCGAACTGCAATGGGAAAAACCCTCGGCTCGCTGTTCATCCTGGGAACGCCAGCCTGCCCTCGCTCGCCGAGCAGACAGTCGACTTTAGATGCAGCCTGACATACGGACTTGTTGCCCCTGCAACACTGCCTAAGCTTTTGTAAGGGAAAAGGACACTTTGGCCTAACCCAAGGAATTATGTCGGTCCCGCCACTCAGCCCAAGCAGAACTCCCTTCGTGCCAAAGTTTTATCAGGGAAGGTCCAGGGGGCTGCGTGAGTCTCTTTTCGTTGCTCAGAAACTACCCGTCCGTGGGCTGTGCCAAGTCTGGCATCGGGACCTAAGGAGGGAAGCGTTATTTTCCCAACGGGAAAGCAGGCCACCTGCGGCCTCCAACTTAAGTGAAAACCAATGCGGTTGCCCGTCATCTCTACACAGTGGCAAGGCCGACTGAGGGAGAGGCAGCTTTCCTCGATTAACACAGTGTTTCCTACTCGTGGCAGGAGGCCTCCAGCAGCCCTCTTCACATAACGGGAAAAGCAGACCTGTCCCCCAGGCTCAACGTAATGTCCGGGTTTCCATCCACGGGTGGCCGTGTGCAAACGATTTCCATGACCCCGGCCGGGAAGGTAGGGCATTCAGGCCAGTGTGCCCTTCCTAGGACTCCCGCCGCCTCACCATGTCCCTTGGAAGAACGCTGTGTGCTCAGTGACTCTTCTTGGCCGACTGCGCACCGTGCCGCTACCTGGGTACTCCGGGTCGTCTCTTTGAGTGCACCGTGAAAGGCAAGGCAGTGTTTTCGTCGTTGGATCGATAGACTGACAAGTCTTTCAAATGTGCCCCGACCAGAGTTCTGGAAAGTCCTCGGTGTAATGCCAGTGGCTCTCAGGGCGGACCCTGAGCTGCAGTGAAACAACTCTGTGCTTCGTGTTCCGTCTCGCTTTACACACCTGCCGTCTCTCTCTGCCAAGCAGAAACACGACTTTTAGATGCAGCCTGGAAAATCAACCGTTTCCTCCTGAGCCCTGCTAGTCTTTTGGCAGGTTCAAGGCCACCTAGACCTCCCTAGCGCCTTAAATCGCTTAGGTCATCCGCACAGTGCAAATCTCCCTGCCTAAATAAAACATTATTCTGAGAAGGTAGCACAGTGCTCCTCGTGCCTCTTTTGGTTCTTCAGAAACGACACGTACGTGGGCTGGGTTCAACTTTGATACTGGGGCCTTATGAGAAACGGAGGAATTCCCTAGTTGAACGAGGAATCCTCGTAGCCTCCAAGGTGCCTACATAGGGCGTTCTGCGAGTCCTTCCTTGCGTGCTGGAATGTGCCTCAAAGGAAAGGGTGCTTTACAGGAAAGACAAAAGGTGTTTCCACTTCCTTGCCTGAGGCATGCCAGAGCCCCCTTTACATACAGGGCGATCTACGCTGATCACCAAGATCAAAACAAAGTCCAGGACGGCAGCCACAGTGCTGGCAGGCAGGCAGCATTTGCCCAGAAGCCTTAGTCATGGCAGTGGCTTAACGCTAGTGTGCCGCTCAGGACTCCTAGGACTCCTGGGTCCTCACCCCCTGGGCGTGGAAAAACACTGTGTACCCAATGCCTCTTCTTAGGCGACCTACCCAAACACAGGTCCCTAGGCCCCTTCGGATCATTTCTCTGCATGGCGAAGGAAAGGCAACGCTCTGCTCTCTCTTCGGTGCCCATGGAGATTGCCAGGCTTTCAACAGGCCTCCCGAGCACAGGCCTAGCAGGTCTCAGGTGTAATGCAAAAGGTCCCCACTGCTGGACCACTGCTGCAATGACAAAACGCTGTGTTTGTTGTTCAGACTGGGAACCCTTACCTGCCGTCTTCTCTCTGCCAAGCAGAAGGCCGACTACAGAGGCAGCCCGACAAACGTACAATTTGCCCCTTGAACGCTACCTCGGGTTTTCTGAGCTACAGGGACCATTTGGCCTATCCCCGGGAATCGTGTCCTTGAAGCCATTCAGCCCATGCCGGAGCCCCTTGGCGCCAAAGTTTTATCAGGGAAGGTCCAGCGTGCTGCTTGAGTCTCTCTTGGTTGGTCAGAAACTACAGGTGCATGTGCTGGGTTCAATTTTGATATTGGTTACCTAGAGCGAAGAGCATTACTTTCCCAGCGGGAGAGCTGAAAGTGCGGCCTCAGAGCGTCCTGAGACACAGTGTGGTTGCTCGTGTTCTCTTCACAAGTAGAATGGCTATGTGAGGGAAAGGGAGCTCTCCTAGAGAAACACTCTGCTTTCTGTACCGTGCAGGAGGCCTCCCGGCGCCCTATATACATAAAGGGAACACTGTGCTGTTCCGCGAGGACCAAAGTAAGGTTCAGGTATTCCCTCCACGAACTGAGGCGTGCAGAGGCTTTCCACGAAACCTTAGGCAAGTAGTGCATGAATGTTCGTGGGCCTTTCCCAGGACCCCCGCTGCCTCAGCATGTCCCCTGGAAGAACACTGTGTACCGAGTACTCTTCTTGGCCCCCTGAGCACCGTGCCGCTACCAAAGCCCTCCGGATCATCTCTTTGCATGCCGAGTGAGAGGCAACACACTCTTTTCTTTGTTGGCTAGCTAGATAGCCAAGACATTCAAAAGTGCTCCCCGAACAGAGGTGTAGAAGGTCTTAGGTGTAATGGCCTAGTGTGTCTCTCAGGGCTGCCGCTGAGGAGCAAGGAGAAAGCCGGTGCGTAGTGTTCCTTCTGGGTGTACTTAGCTACCGGCTCGTTCTGGCGAGCAGTCACTCGACGTTAGCTGCAGTCTGGAAAATGGACGGTTTCCCCCTGCACACTGCTAGGCTTTTGGCAGCTGCAGGGACACCTAACTCACTCGACCTAGCCCCTCCAATATTTCGTGCCATTCGCACAGTGCGCCACACCCCGGCTACCAAGTTATTCAGAGGAGGGGCCACAGTCCTCCTTGTGTCCCTTTCGGTGCGGGAGAACCTATGGGTACGTGGGGCCGTGCTCAACTTTGAGATTGGGACCTTCAGAGCACTGTAGTACCTCCCAACTGGAAAGAAGGATGGTTCAACGTGAAAGCTGCCTGAAATACAGTGCTCTGTCAGCCCACGCGTGCCTGCTGGCATGTCTTTGGAAGGAAAGTGGGCTTTCCTTGAGAGGCATAGTGTGTTTCCACGTCCACTCCTGAGGCACCCCAGGGTCGCCTCTACCTAAAAGGAACACTACGCTGAGCGCCAAGCTGAAGGCAAGGTCCGGGAATTGCATCCACAGCGCCGGGCAGCCATGCAGCGTTTCCCAGGGAGCCTCACTCAAAGCAGTGGCTAAACGCTAGTGTGCTTTGCAGGACTCCTGGGACGCCCGCGTCCTCACCACGTCTCATGGAAACACAGTGTGTACCGGATGCCACTTCTTAGGCGACCTACCAACATACAGGGGCCTAGGCCCTTCGGATCATCTCTTGGAATGAAGAGTGAAAGGCAAAACACCGCTCTCTTGGTCGCACAGGTGGATTGCCAGTCTTTCGAAAGTCCTCCCGAGCACAGGTCTAGCAGGTCTTAGGTGTACTGCAGGTGGTCCCCGCCGCTGAACCCGAACTGCAATGGGAAAAACCCTCGGCTCGCTGTTCATCCTGGGAACGCCAGCCTGCCCTCGCTCGCCGAGCAGACAGTCGACTTTAGATGCAGCCTGACATACGGACTTGTTGCCCCTGCAACACTGCCTAAGCTTTTGTAAGGGAAAAGGACACTTTGGCCTAACCCAAGGAATTATGTCGGTCCCGCCACTCAGCCCAAGCAGAACTCCCTTCGTGCCAAAGTTTTATCAGGGAAGGTCCAGGGGGCTGCGTGAGTCTCTTTTCGTTGCTCAGAAACTACCCGTCCGTGGGCTGTGCCAAGTCTGGCATCGGGACCTAAGGAGGGAAGCGTTATTTTCCCAACGGGAAAGCAGGCCACCTGCGGCCTCCAACTTAAGTGAAAACCAATGCGGTTGCCCGTCATCTCTACACAGTGGCAAGGCCGACTGAGGGAGAGGCAGCTTTCCTCGATTAACACAGTGTTTCCTACTCGTGGCAGGAGGCCTCCAGCAGCCCTCTTCACATAACGGGAAAAGCAGACCTGTCCCCCAGGCTCAACGTAATGTCCGGGTTTCCATCCACGGGTGGCCGTGTGCAAACGATTTCCATGACCCCGGCCGGGAAGGTAGGGCATTCAGGCCAGTGTGCCCTTCCTAGGACTCCCGCCGCCTCACCATGTCCCTTGGAAGAACGCTGTGTGCTCAGTGACTCTTCTTGGCCGACTGCGCACCGTGCCGCTACCTGGGTACTCCGGGTCGTCTCTTTGAGTGCACCGTGAAAGGCAAGGCAGTGTTTTCGTCGTTGGATCGATAGACTGACAAGTCTTTCAAATGTGCCCCGACCAGAGTTCTGGAAAGTCCTCGGTGTAATGCCAGTGGCTCTCAGGGCGGACCCTGAGCTGCAGTGAAACAACTCTGTGCTTCGTGTTCCGTCTCGCTTTACACACCTGCCGTCTCTCTCTGCCAAGCAGAAACACGACTTTTAGATGCAGCCTGGAAAATCAACCGTTTCCTCCTGAGCCCTGCTAGTCTTTTGGCAGGTTCAAGGCCACCTAGACCTCCCTAGCGCCTTAAATCGCTTAGGTCATCCGCACAGTGCAAATCTCCCTGCCTAAATAAAACATTATTCTGAGAAGGTAGCACAGTGCTCCTCGTGCCTCTTTTGGTTCTTCAGAAACGACACGTACGTGGGCTGGGTTCAACTTTGATACTGGGGCCTTATGAGAAACGGAGGAATTCCCTAGTTGAACGAGGAATCCTCGTAGCCTCCAAGGTGCCTACATAGGGCGTTCTGCGAGTCCTTCCTTGCGTGCTGGAATGTGCCTCAAAGGAAAGGGTGCTTTACAGGAAAGACAAAAGGTGTTTCCACTTCCTTGCCTGAGGCATGCCAGAGCCCCCTTTACATACAGGGCGATCTACGCTGATCAGGAAGATCAAAACAAAGTCCAGGACGGCAGCCACAGTGCTGGCAGGCAGGCAGCATTTGCCCAGAAGCCTTAGTCATGGCAGTGGCTTAACGCTAGTGTGCCGCTCAGGACTCCTAGGACTCCTGGGTCCTCACCCCCTGGGCGTGGAAAAACACTGTGTACCCAATGCCTCTTCTTAGGCGACCTACCCAAACACAGGTCCCTAGGCCCCTTCGGATCATTTCTCTGCATGGCGAAGGAAAGGCAACGCTCTGCTCTCTCTCTTCGGTGCCCATGGAGATTGCCAGGCTTTCAACAGGCCTCCCGAGCACAGGCCTAGCAGGTCTCAGGTGTAATGCAAAAGGTCCCCACTGCTGGACCACTGCTGCAATGACAAAACGCTGTGGTTATTGTTCAGACTGGGAACCCTTACCTGCCGTCTTCTCTCTGCCAAGCAGAAGGCCGACTACAGAGGCAGCCCGACAAACGTACAATTTGCCCCTTGAACGCTACCTCGGGTTTTCTGAGCTACAGGGACCATTTGGCCTATCCCCGGGAATCGTGTCCTTGAAGCCATTCAGCCCATGCCGGAGCCCCTTGGCGCCAAAGTTTTATCAGGGAAGGTCCAGCGTGCTGCTTGAGTCTCTCTTGGTTGGTCAGAAACTACAGGTGCATGTGCTGGGTTCAATTTTGATATTGGTTACCTAGAGCGAAGAGCATTACTTTCCCAGCGGGAGAGCTGAAAGTGCGGCCTCAGAGCGTCCTGAGACACAGTGTGGTTGCTCGTGTTCTCTTCACAAGTAGAATGGCTATGTGAGGGAAAGGGAGCTCTCCTAGAGAAACACTCTGCTTTCTGTACCGTGCAGGAGGCCTCCCGGCGCCCTATATACATAAAGGGAACACTGTGCTGTTCCGCGAGGACCAAAGTAAGGTTCAGGTATTCCCTCCACGAACTGAGGCGTGCAGAGGCTTTCCACGAAACCTTAGGCAAGTAGTGCATGAATGTTCGTGGGCCTTTCCCAGGACCCCCGCTGCCTCAGCATGTCCCCTGGAAGAACACTGTGTACCGAGTACTCTTCTTGGCCCCCTGAGCACCGTGCCGCTACCAAAGCCCTCCGGATCATCTCTTTGCATGCCGAGTGAGAGGCAACACACTCTTTTCTTTGTTGGCTAGCTAGATAGCCAAGACATTCAAAAGTGCTCCCCGAACAGAGGTGTAGAAGGTCTTAGGTGTAATGGCCTAGTGTGTCTCTCAGGGCTGCCGCTGAGGAGCAAGGAGAAAGCCGGTGCGTAGTGTTCCTTCTGGGTGTACTTAGCTACCGGCTCGTTCTGGCGAGCAGTCACTCGACGTTAGCTGCAGTCTGGAAAATGGACGGTTTCCCCCTGCACACTGCTAGGCTTTTGGCAGCTGCAGGGACACCTAACTCACTCGACCTAGCCCCTCCAATATTTCGTGCCATTCGCACAGTGCGCCACACCCCGGCTACCAAGTTATTCAGAGGAGGGGCCACAGTCCTCCTTGTGTCCCTTTCGGTGCGGGAGAACCTATGGGTACGTGGGGCCGTGCTCAACTTTGAGATTGGGACCTTCAGAGCACTGTAGTACCTCCCAACTGGAAAGAAGGATGGTTCAACGTGAAAGCTGCCTGAAATACAGTGCTCTGTCAGCCCACGCGTGCCTGCTGGCATGTCTTTGGAAGGAAAGTGGGCTTTCCTTGAGAGGCATAGTGTGTTTCCACGTCCACTCCTGAGGCACCCCAGGGTCGCCTCTACCTAAAAGGAACACTACGCTGAGCGCCAAGCTGAAGGCAAGGTCCGGGAATTGCATCCACAGCGCCGGGCAGCCATGCAGCGTTTCCCAGGGAGCCTCACTCAAAGCAGTGGCTAAACGCTAGTGTGCTTTGCAGGACTCCTGGGACGCCCGCGTCCTCACCACGTCTCATGGAAACACAGTGTGTACCGGATGCCACTTCTTAGGCGACCTACCAACATACAGGGGCCTAGGCCCTTCGGATCATCTCTTGGAATGAAGAGTGAAAGGCAAAACACCGCTCTCTTGGTCGCACAGGTGGATTGCCAGTCTTTCGAAAGTCCTCCCGAGCACAGGTCTAGCAGGTCTTAGGTGTACTGCAGGTGGTCCCCGCCGCTGAACCCGAACTGCAATGGGAAAAACCCTCGGCTCGCTGTTCATCCTGGGAACGCCAGCCTGCCCTCGCTCGCCGAGCAGACAGTCGACTTTAGATGCAGCCTGACATACGGACTTGTTGCCCCTGCAACACTGCCTAAGCTTTTGTAAGGGAAAAGGACACTTTGGCCTAACCCAAGGAATTATGTCGGTCCCGCCACTCAGCCCAAGCAGAACTCCCTTCGTGCCAAAGTTTTATCAGGGAAGGTCCAGGGGGCTGCGTGAGTCTCTTTTCGTTGCTCAGAAACTACCCGTCCGTGGGCTGTGCCAAGTCTGGCATCGGGACCTAAGGAGGGAAGCGTTATTTTCCCAACGGGAAAGCAGGCCACCTGCGGCCTCCAACTTAAGTGAAAACCAATGCGGTTGCCCGTCATCTCTACACAGTGGCAAGGCCGACTGAGGGAGAGGCAGCTTTCCTCGATTAACACAGTGTTTCCTACTCGTGGCAGGAGGCCTCCAGCAGCCCTCTTCACATAACGGGAAAAGCAGACCTGTCCCCCAGGCTCAACGTAATGTCCGGGTTTCCATCCACGGGTGGCCGTGTGCAAACGATTTCCATGACCCCGGCCGGGAAGGTAGGGCATTCAGGCCAGTGTGCCCTTCCTAGGACTCCCGCCGCCTCACCATGTCCCTTGGAAGAACGCTGTGTGCTCAGTGACTCTTCTTGGCCGACTGCGCACCGTGCCGCTACCTGGGTACTCCGGGTCGTCTCTTTGAGTGCACCGTGAAAGGCAAGGCAGTGTTTTCGTCGTTGGATCGATAGACTGACAAGTCTTTCAAATGTGCCCCGACCAGAGTTCTGGAAAGTCCTCGGTGTAATGCCAGTGGCTCTCAGGGCGGACCCTGAGCTGCAGTGAAACAACTCTGTGCTTCGTGTTCCGTCTCGCTTTACACACCTGCCGTCTCTCTCTGCCAAGCAGAAACACGACTTTTAGATGCAGCCTGGAAAATCAACCGTTTCCTCCTGAGCCCTGCTAGTCTTTTGGCAGGTTCAAGGCCACCTAGACCTCCCTAGCGCCTTAAATCGCTTAGGTCATCCGCACAGTGCAAATCTCCCTGCCTAAATAAAACATTATTCTGAGAAGGTAGCACAGTGCTCCTCGTGCCTCTTTTGGTTCTTCAGAAACGACACGTACGTGGGCTGGGTTCAACTTTGATACTGGGGCCTTATGAGAAACGGAGGAATTCCCTAGTTGAACGAGGAATCCTCGTAGCCTCCAAGGTGCCTACATAGGGCGTTCTGCGAGTCCTTCCTTGCGTGCTGGAATGTGCCTCAAAGGAAAGGGTGCTTTACAGGAAAGACAAAAGGTGTTTCCACTTCCTTGCCTGAGGCATGCCAGAGCCCCCTTTACATACAGGGCGATCTACGCTGATCACCAAGATCAAAACAAAGTCCAGGACGGCAGCCACAGTGCTGGCAGGCAGGCAGCATTTGCCCAGAAGCCTTAGTCATGGCAGTGGCTTAACGCTAGTGTGCCGCTCAGGACTCCTAGGACTCCTGGGTCCTCACCCCCTGGGCGTGGAAAAACACTGTGTACCCAATGCCTCTTCTTAGGCGACCTACCCAAACACAGGTCCCTAGGCCCCTTCGGATCATTTCTCTGCATGGCGAAGGAAAGGCAACGCTCTGCTCTCTCTTCGGTGCCCATGGAGATTGCCAGGCTTTCAACAGGCCTCCCGAGCACAGGCCTAGCAGGTCTCAGGTGTAATGCAAAAGGTCCCCACTGCTGGACCACTGCTGCAATGACAAAACGCTGTGTTTATTGTTCAGACTGGGAACCCTTACCTGCCGTCTTCTCTCTGCCAAGCAGAAGGCCGACTACAGAGGCAGCCCGACAAACGTACAATTTGCCCCTTGAACGCTACCTCGGGTTTTCTGAGCTACAGGGACCATTTGGCCTATCCCCGGGAATCGTGTCCTTGAAGCCATTCAGCCCATGCCGGAGCCCCTTGGCGCCAAAGTTTTATCAGGGAAGGTCCAGCGTGCTGCTTGAGTCTCTCTTGGTTGGTCAGAAACTACAGGTGCATGTGCTGGGTTCAATTTTGATATTGGTTACCTAGAGCGAAGAGCATTACTTTCCCAGCGGGAGAGCTGAAAGTGCGGCCTCAGAGCGTCCTGAGACACAGTGTGGTTGCTCGTGTTCTCTTCACAAGTAGAATGGCTATGTGAGGGAAAGGGAGCTCTCCTAGAGAAACACTCTGCTTTCTGTACCGTGCAGGAGGCCTCCCGGCGCCCTATATACATAAAGGGAACACTGTGCTGTTCCGCGAGGACCAAAGTAAGGTTCAGGTATTCCCTCCACGAACTGAGGCGTGCAGAGGCTTTCCACGAAACCTTAGGCAAGTAGTGCATGAATGTTCGTGGGCCTTTCCCAGGACCCCCGCTGCCTCAGCATGTCCCCTGGAAGAACACTGTGTACCGAGTACTCTTCTTGGCCCCCTGAGCACCGTGCCGCTACCAAAGCCCTCCGGATCATCTCTTTGCATGCCGAGTGAGAGGCAACACACTCTTTTCTTTGTTGGCTAGCTAGATAGCCAAGACATTCAAAAGTGCTCCCCGAACAGAGGTGTAGAAGGTCTTAGGTGTAATGGCCTAGTGTGTCTCTCAGGGCTGCCGCTGAGGAGCAAGGAGAAAGCCGGTGCGTAGTGTTCCTTCTGGGTGTACTTAGCTACCGGCTCGTTCTGGCGAGCAGTCACTCGACGTTAGCTGCAGTCTGGAAAATGGACGGTTTCCCCCTGCACACTGCTAGGCTTTTGGCAGCTGCAGGGACACCTAACTCACTCGACCTAGCCCCTCCAATATTTCGTGCCATTCGCACAGTGCGCCACACCCCGGCTACCAAGTTATTCAGAGGAGGGGCCACAGTCCTCCTTGTGTCCCTTTCGGTGCGGGAGAACCTATGGGTACGTGGGGCCGTGCTCAACTTTGAGATTGGGACCTTCAGAGCACTGTAGTACCTCCCAACTGGAAAGAAGGATGGTTCAACGTGAAAGCTGCCTGAAATACAGTGCTCTGTCAGCCCACGCGTGCCTGCTGGCATGTCTTTGGAAGGAAAGTGGGCTTTCCTTGAGAGGCATAGTGTGTTTCCACGTCCACTCCTGAGGCACCCCAGGGTCGCCTCTACCTAAAAGGAACACTACGCTGAGCGCCAAGCTGAAGGCAAGGTCCGGGAATTGCATCCACAGCGCCGGGCAGCCATGCAGCGTTTCCCAGGGAGCCTCACTCAAAGCAGTGGCTAAACGCTAGTGTGCTTTGCAGGACTCCTGGGACGCCCGCGTCCTCACCACGTCTCATGGAAACACAGTGTGTACCGGATGCCACTTCTTAGGCGACCTACCAACATACAGGGGCCTAGGCCCTTCGGATCATCTCTTGGAATGAAGAGTGAAAGGCAAAACACCGCTCTCTTGGTCGCACAGGTGGATTGCCAGTCTTTCGAAAGTCCTCCCGAGCACAGGTCTAGCAGGTCTTAGGTGTACTGCAGGTGGTCCCCGCCGCTGAACCCGAACTGCAATGGGAAAAACCCTCGGCTCGCTGTTCATCCTGGGAACGCCAGCCTGCCCTCGCTCGCCGAGCAGACAGTCGACTTTAGATGCAGCCTGACATACGGACTTGTTGCCCCTGCAACACTGCCTAAGCTTTTGTAAGGGAAAAGGACACTTTGGCCTAACCCAAGGAATTATGTCGGTCCCGCCACTCAGCCCAAGCAGAACTCCCTTCGTGCCAAAGTTTTATCAGGGAAGGTCCAGGGGGCTGCGTGAGTCTCTTTTCGTTGCTCAGAAACTACCCGTCCGTGGGCTGTGCCAAGTCTGGCATCGGGACCTAAGGAGGGAAGCGTTATTTTCCCAACGGGAAAGCAGGCCACCTGCGGCCTCCAACTTAAGTGAAAACCAATGCGGTTGCCCGTCATCTCTACACAGTGGCAAGGCCGACTGAGGGAGAGGCAGCTTTCCTCGATTAACACAGTGTTTCCTACTCGTGGCAGGAGGCCTCCAGCAGCCCTCTTCACATAACGGGAAAAGCAGACCTGTCCCCCAGGCTCAACGTAATGTCCGGGTTTCCATCCACGGGTGGCCGTGTGCAAACGATTTCCATGACCCCGGCCGGGAAGGTAGGGCATTCAGGCCAGTGTGCCCTTCCTAGGACTCCCGCCGCCTCACCATGTCCCTTGGAAGAACGCTGTGTGCTCAGTGACTCTTCTTGGCCGACTGCGCACCGTGCCGCTACCTGGGTACTCCGGGTCGTCTCTTTGAGTGCACCGTGAAAGGCAAGGCAGTGTTTTCGTCGTTGGATCGATAGACTGACAAGTCTTTCAAATGTGCCCCGACCAGAGTTCTGGAAAGTCCTCGGTGTAATGCCAGTGGCTCTCAGGGCGGACCCTGAGCTGCAGTGAAACAACTCTGTGCTTCGTGTTCCGTCTCGCTTTACACACCTGCCGTCTCTCTCTGCCAAGCAGAAACACGACTTTTAGATGCAGCCTGGAAAATCAACCGTTTCCTCCTGAGCCCTGCTAGTCTTTTGGCAGGTTCAAGGCCACCTAGACCTCCCTAGCGCCTTAAATCGCTTAGGTCATCCGCACAGTGCAAATCTCCCTGCCTAAATAAAACATTATTCTGAGAAGGTAGCACAGTGCTCCTCGTGCCTCTTTTGGTTCTTCAGAAACGACACGTACGTGGGCTGGGTTCAACTTTGATACTGGGGCCTTATGAGAAACGGAGGAATTCCCTAGTTGAACGAGGAATCCTCGTAGCCTCCAAGGTGCCTACATAGGGCGTTCTGCGAGTCCTTCCTTGCGTGCTGGAATGTGCCTCAAAGGAAAGGGTGCTTTACAGGAAAGACAAAAGGTGTTTCCACTTCCTTGCCTGAGGCATGCCAGAGCCCCCTTTACATACAGGGCGATCTACGCTGATCACCAAGATCAAAACAAAGTCCAGGACGGCAGCCACAGTGCTGGCAGGCAGGCAGCATTTGCCCAGAAGCCTTAGTCATGGCAGTGGCTTAACGCTAGTGTGCCGCTCAGGACTCCTAGGACTCCTGGGTCCTCACCCCCTGGGCGTGGAAAAACACTGTGTACCCAATGCCTCTTCTTAGGCGACCTACCCAAACACAGGTCCCTAGGCCCCTTCGGATCATTTCTCTGCATGGCGAAGGAAAGGCAACGCTCTGCTCTCTCTCTTCGGTGCCCATGGAGATTGCCAGGCTTTCAACAGGCCTCCCGAGCACAGGCCTAGCAGGTCTCAGGTGTAATGCAAAAGGTCCCCACTGCTGGACCACTGCTGCAATGACAAAACGCTGTGGTTATTGTTCAGACTGGGAACCCTTACCTGCCGTCTTCTCTCTGCCAAGCAGAAGGCCGACTACAGAGGCAGCCCGACAAACGTACAATTTGCCCCTTGAACGCTACCTCGGGTTTTCTGAGCTACAGGGACCATTTGGCCTATCCCCGGGAATCGTGTCCTTGAAGCCATTCAGCCCATGCCGGAGCCCCTTGGCGCCAAAGTTTTATCAGGGAAGGTCCAGCGTGCTGCTTGAGTCTCTCTTGGTTGGTCAGAAACTACAGGTGCATGTGCTGGGTTCAATTTTGATATTGGTTACCTAGAGCGAAGAGCATTACTTTCCCAGCGGGAGAGCTGAAAGTGCGGCCTCAGAGCGTCCTGAGACACAGTGTGGTTGCTCGTGTTCTCTTCACAAGTAGAATGGCTATGTGAGGGAAAGGGAGCTCTCCTAGAGAAACACTCTGCTTTCTGTACCGTGCAGGAGGCCTCCCGGCGCCCTATATACATAAAGGGAACACTGTGCTGTTCCGCGAGGACCAAAGTAAGGTTCAGGTATTCCCTCCACGAACTGAGGCGTGCAGAGGCTTTCCACGAAACCTTAGGCAAGTAGTGCATGAATGTTCGTGGGCCTTTCCCAGGACCCCCGCTGCCTCAGCATGTCCCCTGGAAGAACACTGTGTACCGAGTACTCTTCTTGGCCCCCTGAGCACCGTGCCGCTACCAAAGCCCTCCGGATCATCTCTTTGCATGCCGAGTGAGAGGCAACACACTCTTTTCTTTGTTGGCTAGCTAGATAGCCAAGACATTCAAAAGTGCTCCCCGAACAGAGGTGTAGAAGGTCTTAGGTGTAATGGCCTAGTGTGTCTCTCAGGGCTGCCGCTGAGGAGCAAGGAGAAAGCCGGTGCGTAGTGTTCCTTCTGGGTGTACTTAGCTACCGGCTCGTTCTGGCGAGCAGTCACTCGACGTTAGCTGCAGTCTGGAAAATGGACGGTTTCCCCCTGCACACTGCTAGGCTTTTGGCAGCTGCAGGGACACCTAACTCACTCGACCTAGCCCCTCCAATATTTCGTGCCATTCGCACAGTGCGCCACACCCCGGCTACCAAGTTATTCAGAGGAGGGGCCACAGTCCTCCTTGTGTCCCTTTCGGTGCGGGAGAACCTATGGGTACGTGGGGCCGTGCTCAACTTTGAGATTGGGACCTTCAGAGCACTGTAGTACCTCCCAACTGGAAAGAAGGATGGTTCAACGTGAAAGCTGCCTGAAATACAGTGCTCTGTCAGCCCACGCGTGCCTGCTGGCATGTCTTTGGAAGGAAAGTGGGCTTTCCTTGAGAGGCATAGTGTGTTTCCACGTCCACTCCTGAGGCACCCCAGGGTCGCCTCTACCTAAAAGGAACACTACGCTGAGCGCCAAGCTGAAGGCAAGGTCCGGGAATTGCATCCACAGCGCCGGGCAGCCATGCAGCGTTTCCCAGGGAGCCTCACTCAAAGCAGTGGCTAAACGCTAGTGTGCTTTGCAGGACTCCTGGGACGCCCGCGTCCTCACCACGTCTCATGGAAACACAGTGTGTACCGGATGCCACTTCTTAGGCGACCTACCAACATACAGGGGCCTAGGCCCTTCGGATCATCTCTTGGAATGAAGAGTGAAAGGCAAAACACCGCTCTCTTGGTCGCACAGGTGGATTGCCAGTCTTTCGAAAGTCCTCCCGAGCACAGGTCTAGCAGGTCTTAGGTGTACTGCAGGTGGTCCCCGCCGCTGAACCCGAACTGCAATGGGAAAAACCCTCGGCTCGCTGTTCATCCTGGGAACGCCAGCCTGCCCTCGCTCGCCGAGCAGACAGTCGACTTTAGATGCAGCCTGACATACGGACTTGTTGCCCCTGCAACACTGCCTAAGCTTTTGTAAGGGAAAAGGACACTTTGGCCTAACCCAAGGAATTATGTCGGTCCCGCCACTCAGCCCAAGCAGAACTCCCTTCGTGCCAAAGTTTTATCAGGGAAGGTCCAGGGGGCTGCGTGAGTCTCTTTTCGTTGCTCAGAAACTACCCGTCCGTGGGCTGTGCCAAGTCTGGCATCGGGACCTAAGGAGGGAAGCGTTATTTTCCCAACGGGAAAGCAGGCCACCTGCGGCCTCCAACTTAAGTGAAAACCAATGCGGTTGCCCGTCATCTCTACACAGTGGCAAGGCCGACTGAGGGAGAGGCAGCTTTCCTCGATTAACACAGTGTTTCCTACTCGTGGCAGGAGGCCTCCAGCAGCCCTCTTCACATAACGGGAAAAGCAGACCTGTCCCCCAGGCTCAACGTAATGTCCGGGTTTCCATCCACGGGTGGCCGTGTGCAAACGATTTCCATGACCCCGGCCGGGAAGGTAGGGCATTCAGGCCAGTGTGCCCTTCCTAGGACTCCCGCCGCCTCACCATGTCCCTTGGAAGAACGCTGTGTGCTCAGTGACTCTTCTTGGCCGACTGCGCACCGTGCCGCTACCTGGGTACTCCGGGTCGTCTCTTTGAGTGCACCGTGAAAGGCAAGGCAGTGTTTTCGTCGTTGGATCGATAGACTGACAAGTCTTTCAAATGTGCCCCGACCAGAGTTCTGGAAAGTCCTCGGTGTAATGCCAGTGGCTCTCAGGGCGGACCCTGAGCTGCAGTGAAACAACTCTGTGCTTCGTGTTCCGTCTCGCTTTACACACCTGCCGTCTCTCTCTGCCAAGCAGAAACACGACTTTTAGATGCAGCCTGGAAAATCAACCGTTTCCTCCTGAGCCCTGCTAGTCTTTTGGCAGGTTCAAGGCCACCTAGACCTCCCTAGCGCCTTAAATCGCTTAGGTCATCCGCACAGTGCAAATCTCCCTGCCTAAATAAAACATTATTCTGAGAAGGTAGCACAGTGCTCCTCGTGCCTCTTTTGGTTCTTCAGAAACGACACGTACGTGGGCTGGGTTCAACTTTGATACTGGGGCCTTATGAGAAACGGAGGAATTCCCTAGTTGAACGAGGAATCCTCGTAGCCTCCAAGGTGCCTACATAGGGCGTTCTGCGAGTCCTTCCTTGCGTGCTGGAATGTGCCTCAAAGGAAAGGGTGCTTTACAGGAAAGACAAAAGGTGTTTCCACTTCCTTGCCTGAGGCATGCCAGAGCCCCCTTTACATACAGGGCGATCTACGCTGATCACCAAGATCAAAACAAAGTCCAGGACGGCAGCCACAGTGCTGGCAGGCAGGCAGCATTTGCCCAGAAGCCTTAGTCATGGCAGTGGCTTAACGCTAGTGTGCCGCTCAGGACTCCTAGGACTCCTGGGTCCTCACCCCCTGGGCGTGGAAAAACACTGTGTACCCAATGCCTCTTCTTAGGCGACCTACCCAAACACAGGTCCCTAGGCCCCTTCGGATCATTTCTCTGCATGGCGAAGGAAAGGCAACGCTCTGCTCTCTCTCTTCGGTGCCCATGGAGATTGCCAGGCTTTCAACAGGCCTCCCGAGCACAGGCCTAGCAGGTCTCAGGTGTAATGCAAAAGGTCCCCACTGCTGGACCACTGCTGCAATGACAAAACGCTGTGGTTATTGTTCAGACTGGGAACCCTTACCTGCCGTCTTCTCTCTGCCAAGCAGAAGGCCGACTACAGAGGCAGCCCGACAAACGTACAATTTGCCCCTTGAACGCTACCTCGGGTTTTCTGAGCTACAGGGACCATTTGGCCTATCCCCGGGAATCGTGTCCTTGAAGCCATTCAGCCCATGCCGGAGCCCCTTGGCGCCAAAGTTTTATCAGGGAAGGTCCAGCGTGCTGCTTGAGTCTCTCTTGGTTGGTCAGAAACTACAGGTGCATGTGCTGGGTTCAATTTTGATATTGGTTACCTAGAGCGAAGAGCATTACTTTCCCAGCGGGAGAGCTGAAAGTGCGGCCTCAGAGCGTCCTGAGACACAGTGTGGTTGCTCGTGTTCTCTTCACAAGTAGAATGGCTATGTGAGGGAAAGGGAGCTCTCCTAGAGAAACACTCTGCTTTCTGTACCGTGCAGGAGGCCTCCCGGCGCCCTATATACATAAAGGGAACACTGTGCTGTTCCGCGAGGACCAAAGTAAGGTTCAGGTATTCCCTCCACGAACTGAGGCGTGCAGAGGCTTTCCACGAAACCTTAGGCAAGTAGTGCATGAATGTTCGTGGGCCTTTCCCAGGACCCCCGCTGCCTCAGCATGTCCCCTGGAAGAACACTGTGTACCGAGTACTCTTCTTGGCCCCCTGAGCACCGTGCCGCTACCAAAGCCCTCCGGATCATCTCTTTGCATGCCGAGTGAGAGGCAACACACTCTTTTCTTTGTTGGCTAGCTAGATAGCCAAGACATTCAAAAGTGCTCCCCGAACAGAGGTGTAGAAGGTCTTAGGTGTAATGGCCTAGTGTGTCTCTCAGGGCTGCCGCTGAGGAGCAAGGAGAAAGCCGGTGCGTAGTGTTCCTTCTGGGTGTACTTAGCTACCGGCTCGTTCTGGCGAGCAGTCACTCGACGTTAGCTGCAGTCTGGAAAATGGACGGTTTCCCCCTGCACACTGCTAGGCTTTTGGCAGCTGCAGGGACACCTAACTCACTCGACCTAGCCCCTCCAATATTTCGTGCCATTCGCACAGTGCGCCACACCCCGGCTACCAAGTTATTCAGAGGAGGGGCCACAGTCCTCCTTGTGTCCCTTTCGGTGCGGGAGAACCTATGGGTACGTGGGGCCGTGCTCAACTTTGAGATTGGGACCTTCAGAGCACTGTAGTACCTCCCAACTGGAAAGAAGGATGGTTCAACGTGAAAGCTGCCTGAAATACAGTGCTCTGTCAGCCCACGCGTGCCTGCTGGCATGTCTTTGGAAGGAAAGTGGGCTTTCCTTGAGAGGCATAGTGTGTTTCCACGTCCACTCCTGAGGCACCCCAGGGTCGCCTCTACCTAAAAGGAACACTACGCTGAGCGCCAAGCTGAAGGCAAGGTCCGGGAATTGCATCCACAGCGCCGGGCAGCCATGCAGCGTTTCCCAGGGAGCCTCACTCAAAGCAGTGGCTAAACGCTAGTGTGCTTTGCAGGACTCCTGGGACGCCCGCGTCCTCACCACGTCTCATGGAAACACAGTGTGTACCGGATGCCACTTCTTAGGCGACCTACCAACATACAGGGGCCTAGGCCCTTCGGATCATCTCTTGGAATGAAGAGTGAAAGGCAAAACACCGCTCTCTTGGTCGCACAGGTGGATTGCCAGTCTTTCGAAAGTCCTCCCGAGCACAGGTCTAGCAGGTCTTAGGTGTACTGCAGGTGGTCCCCGCCGCTGAACCCGAACTGCAATGGGAAAAACCCTCGGCTCGCTGTTCATCCTGGGAACGCCAGCCTGCCCTCGCTCGCCGAGCAGACAGTCGACTTTAGATGCAGCCTGACATACGGACTTGTTGCCCCTGCAACACTGCCTAAGCTTTTGTAAGGGAAAAGGACACTTTGGCCTAACCCAAGGAATTATGTCGGTCCCGCCACTCAGCCCAAGCAGAACTCCCTTCGTGCCAAAGTTTTATCAGGGAAGGTCCAGGGGGCTGCGTGAGTCTCTTTTCGTTGCTCAGAAACTACCCGTCCGTGGGCTGTGCCAAGTCTGGCATCGGGACCTAAGGAGGGAAGCGTTATTTTCCCAACGGGAAAGCAGGCCACCTGCGGCCTCCAACTTAAGTGAAAACCAATGCGGTTGCCCGTCATCTCTACACAGTGGCAAGGCCGACTGAGGGAGAGGCAGCTTTCCTCGATTAACACAGTGTTTCCTACTCGTGGCAGGAGGCCTCCAGCAGCCCTCTTCACATAACGGGAAAAGCAGACCTGTCCCCCAGGCTCAACGTAATGTCCGGGTTTCCATCCACGGGTGGCCGTGTGCAAACGATTTCCATGACCCCGGCCGGGAAGGTAGGGCATTCAGGCCAGTGTGCCCTTCCTAGGACTCCCGCCGCCTCACCATGTCCCTTGGAAGAACGCTGTGTGCTCAGTGACTCTTCTTGGCCGACTGCGCACCGTGCCGCTACCTGGGTACTCCGGGTCGTCTCTTTGAGTGCACCGTGAAAGGCAAGGCAGTGTTTTCGTCGTTGGATCGATAGACTGACAAGTCTTTCAAATGTGCCCCGACCAGAGTTCTGGAAAGTCCTCGGTGTAATGCCAGTGGCTCTCAGGGCGGACCCTGAGCTGCAGTGAAACAACTCTGTGCTTCGTGTTCCGTCTCGCTTTACACACCTGCCGTCTCTCTCTGCCAAGCAGAAACACGACTTTTAGATGCAGCCTGGAAAATCAACCGTTTCCTCCTGAGCCCTGCTAGTCTTTTGGCAGGTTCAAGGCCACCTAGACCTCCCTAGCGCCTTAAATCGCTTAGGTCATCCGCACAGTGCAAATCTCCCTGCCTAAATAAAACATTATTCTGAGAAGGTAGCACAGTGCTCCTCGTGCCTCTTTTGGTTCTTCAGAAACGACACGTACGTGGGCTGGGTTCAACTTTGATACTGGGGCCTTATGAGAAACGGAGGAATTCCCTAGTTGAACGAGGAATCCTCGTAGCCTCCAAGGTGCCTACATAGGGCGTTCTGCGAGTCCTTCCTTGCGTGCTGGAATGTGCCTCAAAGGAAAGGGTGCTTTACAGGAAAGACAAAAGGTGTTTCCACTTCCTTGCCTGAGGCATGCCAGAGCCCCCTTTACATACAGGGCGATCTACGCTGATCACGAAGATCAAAACAAAGTCCAGGACGGCAGCCACAGTGCTGGCAGGCAGGCAGCATTTGCCCAGAAGCCTTAGTCATGGCAGTGGCTTAACGCTAGTGTGCCGCTCAGGACTCCTAGGACTCCTGGGTCCTCACCCCCTGGGCGTGGAAAAACACTGGGTACCCAATGCCTCTTCTTAGGCGACCTACCCAAACACAGGTCCCTAGGCCCCTTCGGATCATTTCTCTGCATGGAGAAGGAAAGGCAACGCTCTGCTCTCTCTTCGGTGCCCATGGAGATTGCCAGGCTTTCAACAGGCCTCCCGAGCACAGGCCTAGCAGGTCTCAGGTGTAATGCAAAAGGTCCCCACTGCTGGACCACTGCTGCAATGACAAAACGCTGTGTTTATTGTTCAGACTGGGAACCCTTACCTGCCGTCTTCTCTCTGCCAAGCAGAAGGCCGACTACAGAGGCAGCCCGACAAACGTACAATTTGCCCCTTGAACGCTACCTCGGGTTTTCTGAGCTACAGGGACCATTTGGCCTATCCGCGGGAATCGTGTCCTTGAAGCCATTCAGCCCATGCCGGAGCCCCTTGGCGCCAAAGTTTTATCAGGGAAGGTCCAGCGTGCTGCTTGAGTCTCTCTTGGTTGGTCAGAAACTACAGGTGCATGTGCTGGGTTCAATTTTGATATTGGTTACCTAGAGCGAAGAGCATTACTTTCCCAGCGGGAGAGCTGAAAGTGCGGCCTCAGAGCGTCCTGAGACACAGTGTGGTTGCTCGTGTTCTCTTCACAAGTAGAATGGCTATGTGAGGGAAAGGGAGCTCTCCTAGAGAAACACTCTGCTTTCTGTACCGTGCAGGAGGCCTCCCGGCGCCCTATATACATAAAGGGAACACTGTGCTGTTCCGCGAGGACCAAAGTAAGGTTCAGGTATTCCCTCCACGAACTGAGGCGTGCAGAGGCTTTCCACGAAACCTTAGGCAAGTAGTGCATGAATGTTCGTGGGCCTTTCCCAGGACCCCCGCTGCCTCAGCATGTCCCCTGGAAGAACACTGTGTACCGAGTACTCTTCTTGGCCCCCTGAGCACCGTGCCGCTACCAAAGCCCTCCGGATCATCTCTTTGCATGCCGAGTGAGAGGCAACACACTCTTTTCTTTGTTGGCTAGCTAGATAGCCAAGACATTCAAAAGTGCTCCCCGAACAGAGGTGTAGAAGGTCTTAGGTGTAATGGCCTAGTGTGTCTCTCAGGGCTGCCGCTGAGGAGCAAGGAGAAAGCCGGTGCGTAGTGTTCCTTCTGGGTGTACTTAGCTACCGGCTCGTTCTGGCGAGCAGTCACTCGACGTTAGCTGCAGTCTGGAAAATGGACGGTTTCCCCCTGCACACTGCTAGGCTTTTGGCAGCTGCAGGGACACCTAACTCACTCGACCTAGCCCCTCCAATATTTCGTGCCATTCGCACAGTGCGCCACACCCCGGCTACCAAGTTATTCAGAGGAGGGGCCACAGTCCTCCTTGTGTCCCTTTCGGTGCGGGAGAACCTATGGGTACGTGGGGCCGTGCTCAACTTTGAGATTGGGACCTTCAGAGCACTGTAGTACCTCCCAACTGGAAAGAAGGATGGTTCAACGTGAAAGCTGCCTGAAATACAGTGCTCTGTCAGCCCACGCGTGCCTGCTGGCATGTCTTTGGAAGGAAAGTGGGCTTTCCTTGAGAGGCATAGTGTGTTTCCACGTCCACTCCTGAGGCACCCCAGGGTCGCCTCTACCTAAAAGGAACACTACGCTGAGCGCCAAGCTGAAGGCAAGGTCCGGGAATTGCATCCACAGCGCCGGGCAGCCATGCAGCGTTTCCCAGGGAGCCTCACTCAAAGCAGTGGCTAAACGCTAGTGTGCTTTGCAGGACTCCTGGGACGCCCGCGTCCTCACCACGTCTCATGGAAACACAGTGTGTACCGGATGCCACTTCTTAGGCGACCTACCAACATACAGGGGCCTAGGCCCTTCGGATCATCTCTTGGAATGAAGAGTGAAAGGCAAAACACCGCTCTCTTGGTCGCACAGGTGGATTGCCAGTCTTTCGAAAGTCCTCCCGAGCACAGGTCTAGCAGGTCTTAGGTGTACTGCAGGTGGTCCCCGCCGCTGAACCCGAACTGCAATGGGAAAAACCCTCGGCTCGCTGTTCATCCTGGGAACGCCAGCCTGCCCTCGCTCGCCGAGCAGACAGTCGACTTTAGATGCAGCCTGACATACGGACTTGTTGCCCCTGCAACACTGCCTAAGCTTTTGTAAGGGAAAAGGACACTTTGGCCTAACCCAAGGAATTATGTCGGTCCCGCCACTCAGCCCAAGCAGAACTCCCTTCGTGCCAAAGTTTTATCAGGGAAGGTCCAGGGGGCTGCGTGAGTCTCTTTTCGTTGCTCAGAAACTACCCGTCCGTGGGCTGTGCCAAGTCTGGCATCGGGACCTAAGGAGGGAAGCGTTATTTTCCCAACGGGAAAGCAGGCCACCTGCGGCCTCCAACTTAAGTGAAAACCAATGCGGTTGCCCGTCATCTCTACACAGTGGCAAGGCCGACTGAGGGAGAGGCAGCTTTCCTCGATTAACACAGTGTTTCCTACTCGTGGCAGGAGGCCTCCAGCAGCCCTCTTCACATAACGGGAAAAGCAGGCCTGTCCCCCAGGCTCAACGTAATGTCCGGGTTTCCATCCACGGGTGGCCGTGTGCAAACGATTTCCATGACCCCGGCCGGGAAGGTAGGGCATTCAGGCCAGTGTGCCCTTCCTAGGACTCCCGCCGCCTCACCATGTCCCTTGGAAGAACGCTGTGTGCTCAGTGACTCTTCTTGGCCGACTGCGCACCGTGCCGCTACCTGGGTACTCCGGGTCGTCTCTTTGAGTGCACCGTGGAAGGCAAGGCAGTGTTTTCTTCGTTGGATCGATAGACTGACAAGTCTTTCAAATGTGCCCCGACCAGAGTTCTGGAAAGTCCTCGGTGTAATGCCAGTGGCTCTCAGGGCGGACCCTGAGCTGCAGTGAAACAACTCTGTGCTTCGTGTTCCTTCTCGCTTTACACACCTGCCGTCTCTCTCTGCCAAGCAGAAACACGACTTTTAGATGCAGCCTGGAAAATCAACCGTTTCCTCCTGAGCCCTGCTAGTCTTTTGGCAGGTTCAAGGCCACCTAGACCTCCCTAGCGCCTTAAATCGCTTAGGTCATCCGCACAGTGCAAATCTCCCTGCCTAAATAAAACATTATTCTGAGAAGGTAGCACAGTGCTTCTCGTGCCTCTTTTGGTTCTTCAGAAACGACACGTACGTGGGCTGGGTTCAACTTTGATACTGGGGCCTTATGAGAAACGGAGGAATTCCCTAGTTGAACGAGGAATCCTCGTAGCCTCCAAGGTGCCTACATAGGGCGTTCTGCGAGTCCTTCCTTGCGTGCTGGAATGTGCCTCAAAGGAAAGGGTGCTTTACAGGAAAGACAAAAGGTGTTTCCACTTCCTTGCCTGAGGCATGCCAGAGCCCCCTTTACATACAGGGCGATCTACGCTGATCACGAAGATCAAAACAAAGTCCAGGACGGCAGCCACAGTGCTGGCAGGCAGGCAGCATTTGCCCAGAAGCCTTAGTCATGGCAGTGGCTTAACGCTAGTGTGCCGCTCAGGACTCCTAGGACTCCTGGGTCCTCACCCCCTGGGCGTGGAAAAACACTGGGTACCCAATGCCTCTTCTTAGGCGACCTACCCAAACACAGGTCCCTAGGCCCCTTCGGATCATTTCTCTGCATGGAGAAGGAAAGGCAACGCTCTGCTCTCTCTTCGGTGCCCATGGAGATTGCCAGGCTTTCAACAGGCCTCCCGAGCACAGGCCTAGCAGGTCTCAGGTGTAATGCAAAAGGTCCCCACTGCTGGACCACTGCTGCAATGACAAAACGCTGTGGTTATTGTTCAGACTGGGAACCCTTACCTGCCGTCTTCTCTCTGCCAAGCAGAAGGCCGACTACAGAGGCAGCGCGACAAACGTACAATTTGCCCCTTGAACGCTACCTCGGGTTTTCTGAGCTACAGGGACCATTTGGCCTATCCCCGGGAATCGTGTCCTTGAAGCCATTCAGCCCATGCCGGAGCCCCTTGGCGCCAAAGTTTTATCAGGGAAGGTCCAGCGTGCTGCTTGAGTCTCTCTTGGTTGGTCAGAAACTACAGGTGCATGTGCTGGGTTCAATTTTGATATTGGTTACCTAGAGCGAAGAGCATTACTTTCCCAGCGGGAGAGCTGAAAGTGCGGCCTCAGAGCGTCCTGAGACACAGTGTGGTTGCTCGTGTTCTCTTCACAAGTAGAATGGCTATGTGAGGGAAAGGGAGCTCTCCTAGAGAAACACTCTGCTTTCTGTACCGTGCAGGAGGCCTCCCGGCGCCCTATATACATAAAGGGAACACTGTGCTGTTCCGCGAGGACCAAAGTAAGGTTCAGGTATTCCCTCCACGAACTGAGGCGTGCAGAGGCTTTCCACGAAACCTTAGGCAAGTAGTGCATGAATGTTCGTGGGCCTTTCCCAGGACCCCCGCTGCCTCAGCATGTCCCCTGGAAGAACACTGTGTACCGAGTACTCTTCTTGGCCCCCTGAGCACCGTGCCGCTACCAAAGCCCTCCGGATCATCTCTTTGCATGCCGAGTGAGAGGCAACACACTCTTTTCTTTGTTGGCTAGCTAGATAGCCAAGACATTCAAAAGTGCTCCCCGAACAGAGGTGTAGAAGGTCTTAGGTGTAATGGCCTAGTGTGTCTCTCAGGGCTGCCGCTGAGGAGCAAGGAGAAAGCCGGTGCGTAGTGTTCCTTCTGGGTGTACTTAGCTACCGGCTCGTTCTGGCGAGCAGTCACTCGACGTTAGCTGCAGTCTGGAAAATGGACGGTTTCCCCCTGCACACTGCTAGGCTTTTGGCAGCTGCAGGGACACCTAACTCACTCGACCTAGCCCCTCCAATATTTCGTGCCATTCGCACAGTGCGCCACACCCCGGCTACCAAGTTATTCAGAGGAGGGGCCACAGTCCTCCTTGTGTCCCTTTCGGTGCGGGAGAACCTATGGGTACGTGGGGCCGTGCTCAACTTTGAGATTGGGACCTTCAGAGCACTGTAGTACCTCCCAACTGGAAAGAAGGATGGTTCAACGTGAAAGCTGCCTGAAATACAGTGCTCTGTCAGCCCACGCGTGCCTGCTGGCATGTCTTTGGAAGGAAAGTGGGCTTTCCTTGAGAGGCATAGTGTGTTTCCACGTCCACTCCTGAGGCACCCCAGGGTCGCCTCTACCTAAAAGGAACACTACGCTGAGCGCCAAGCTGAAGGCAAGGTCCGGGAATTGCATCCACAGCGCCGGGCAGCCATGCAGCGTTTCCCAGGGAGCCTCACTCAAAGCAGTGGCTAAACGCTAGTGTGCTTTGCAGGACTCCTGGGACGCCCGCGTCCTCACCACGTCTCATGGAAACACAGTGTGTACCGGATGCCACTTCTTAGGCGACCTACCAACATACAGGGGCCTAGGCCCTTCGGATCATCTCTTGGAATGAAGAGTGAAAGGCAAAACACCGCTCTCTTGGTCGCACAGGTGGATTGCCAGTCTTTCGAAAGTCCTCCCGAGCACAGGTCTAGCAGGTCTTAGGTGTACTGCAGGTGGTCCCCGCCGCTGAACCCGAACTGCAATGGGAAAAACCCTCGGCTCGCTGTTCATCCTGGGAACGCCAGCCTGCCCTCGCTCGCCGAGCAGACAGTCGACTTTAGATGCAGCCTGACATACGGACTTGTTGCCCCTGCAACACTGCCTAAGCTTTTGTAAGGGAAAAGGACACTTTGGCCTAACCCAAGGAATTATGTCGGTCCCGCCACTCAGCCCAAGCAGAACTCCCTTCGTGCCAAAGTTTTATCAGGGAAGGTCCAGGGGGCTGCGTGAGTCTCTTTTCGTTGCTCAGAAACTACCCGTCCGTGGGCTGTGCCAAGTCTGGCATCGGGACCTAAGGAGGGAAGCGTTATTTTCCCAACGGGAAAGCAGGCCACCTGCGGCCTCCAACTTAAGTGAAAACCAATGCGGTTGCCCGTCATCTCTACACAGTGGCAAGGCCGACTGAGGGAGAGGCAGCTTTCCTCGATTAACACAGTGTTTCCTACTCGTGGCAGGAGGCCTCCAGCAGCCCTCTTCACATAACGGGAAAAGCAGACCTGTCCCCCAGGCTCAACGTAATGTCCGGGTTTCCATCCACGGGTGGCCGTGTGCAAACGATTTCCATGACCCCGGCCGGGAAGGTAGGGCATTCAGGCCAGTGTGCCCTTCCTAGGACTCCCGCCGCCTCACCATGTCCCTTGGAAGAACGCTGTGTGCTCAGTGACTCTTCTTGGCCGACTGCGCACCGTGCCGCTACCTGGGTACTCCGGGTCGTCTCTTTGAGTGCACCGTGAAAGGCAAGGCAGTGTTTTCGTCGTTGGATCGATAGACTGACAAGTCTTTCAAATGTGCCCCGACCAGAGTTCTGGAAAGTCCTCGGTGTAATGCCAGTGGCTCTCAGGGCGGACCCTGAGCTGCAGTGAAACAACTCTGTGCTTCGTGTTCCTTCTCGCTTTACACACCTGCCGTCTCTCTCTGCCAAGCAGAAACACGACTTTTAGATGCAGCCTGGAAAATCAACCGTTTCCTCCTGAGCCCTGCTAGTCTTTTGGCAGGTTCAAGGCCACCTAGACCTCCCTAGCGCCTTAAATCGCTTAGGTCATCCGCACAGTGCAAATCTCCCTGCCTAAATAAAACATTATTCTGAGAAGGTAGCACAGTGCTCCTCGTGCCTCTTTTGGTTCTTCAGAAACGACACGTACGTGGGCTGGGTTCAACTTTGATACTGGGGCCTTATGAGAAACGGAGGAATTCCCTAGTTGAACGAGGAATCCTCGTAGCCTCCAAGGTGCCTACATAGGGCGTTCTGCGAGTCCTTCCTTGCGTGCTGGAATGTGCCTCAAAGGAAAGGGTGCTTTACAGGAAAGACAAAAGGTGTTTCCACTTCCTTGCCTGAGGCATGCCAGAGCCCCCTTTACATACAGGGCGATCTACGCTGATCACCAAGATCAAAACAAAGTCCAGGACGGCAGCCACAGTGCTGGCAGGCAGGCAGCATTTGCCCAGAAGCCTTAGTCATGGCAGTGGCTTAACGCTAGTGTGCCGCTCAGGACTCCTAGGACTCCTGGGTCCTCACCCCCTGGGCGTGGAAAAACACTGTGTACCCAATGCCTCTTCTTAGGCGACCTACCCAAACACAGGTCCCTAGGCCCCTTCGGATCATTTCTCTGCATGGCGAAGGAAAGGCAACGCTCTGCTCTCTCTCTTCGGTGCCCATGGAGATTGCCAGGCTTTCAACAGGCCTCCCGAGCACAGGCCTAGCAGGTCTCAGGTGTAATGCAAAAGGTCCCCACTGCTGGACCACTGCTGCAATGACAAAACGCTGTGTTTATTGTTCAGACTGGGAACCCTTACCTGCCGTCTTCTCTCTGCCAAGCAGAAGGCCGACTACAGAGGCAGCCCGACAAACGTACAATTTGCCCCTTGAACGCTACCTCGGGTTTTCTGAGCTACAGGGACCATTTGGCCTATCCCCGGGAATCGTGTCCTTGAAGCCATTCAGCCCATGCCGGAGCCCCTTGGCGCCAAAGTTTTATCAGGGAAGGTCCAGCGTGCTGCTTGAGTCTCTCTTGGTTGGTCAGAAACTACAGGTGCATGTGCTGGGTTCAATTTTGATATTGGTTACCTAGAGCGAAGAGCATTACTTTCCCAGCGGGAGAGCTGAAAGTGCGGCCTCAGAGCGTCCTGAGACACAGTGTGGTTGCTCGTGTTCTCTTCACAAGTAGAATGGCTATGTGAGGGAAAGGGAGCTCTCCTAGAGAAACACTCTGCTTTCTGTACCGTGCAGGAGGCCTCCCGGCGCCCTATATACATAAAGGGAACACTGTGCTGTTCCGCGAGGACCAAAGTAAGGTTCAGGTATTCCCTCCACGAACTGAGGCGTGCAGAGGCTTTCCACGAAACCTTAGGCAAGTAGTGCATGAATGTTCGTGGGCCTTTCCCAGGACCCCCGCTGCCTCAGCATGTCCCCTGGAAGAACACTGTGTACCGAGTACTCTTCTTGGCCCCCTGAGCACCGTGCCGCTACCAAAGCCCTCCGGATCATCTCTTTGCATGCCGAGTGAGAGGCAACACACTCTTTTCTTTGTTGGCTAGCTAGATAGCCAAGACATTCAAAAGTGCTCCCCGAACAGAGGTGTAGAAGGTCTTAGGTGTAATGGCCTAGTGTGTCTCTCAGGGCTGCCGCTGAGGAGCAAGGAGAAAGCCGGTGCGTAGTGTTCCTTCTGGGTGTACTTAGCTACCGGCTCGTTCTGGCGAGCAGTCACTCGACGTTAGCTGCAGTCTGGAAAATGGACGGTTTCCCCCTGCACACTGCTAGGCTTTTGGCAGCTGCAGGGACACCTAACTCACTCGACCTAGCCCCTCCAATATTTCGTGCCATTCGCACAGTGCGCCACACCCCGGCTACCAAGTTATTCAGAGGAGGGGCCACAGTCCTCCTTGTGTCCCTTTCGGTGCGGGAGAACCTATGGGTACGTGGGGCCGTGCTCAACTTTGAGATTGGGACCTTCAGAGCACTGTAGTACCTCCCAACTGGAAAGAAGGATGGTTCAACGTGAAAGCTGCCTGAAATACAGTGCTCTGTCAGCCCACGCGTGCCTGCTGGCATGTCTTTGGAAGGAAAGTGGGCTTTCCTTGAGAGGCATAGTGTGTTTCCACGTCCACTCCTGAGGCACCCCAGGGTCGCCTCTACCTAAAAGGAACACTACGCTGAGCGCCAAGCTGAAGGCAAGGTCCGGGAATTGCATCCACAGCGCCGGGCAGCCATGCAGCGTTTCCCAGGGAGCCTCACTCAAAGCAGTGGCTAAACGCTAGTGTGCTTTGCAGGACTCCTGGGACTCCCGCGTCCTCACCACGTCTCATGGAAACACAGTGTGTACCGGATGCCACTTCTTAGGCGACCTACCAACATACAGGGGCCTAGGCCCTTCGGATCATCTCTTGGAATGAAGAGTGAAAGGCAAAACACCGCTCTCTTGGTCGCACAGGTGGATTGCCAGTCTTTCGAAAGTCCTCCCGAGCACAGGTCTAGCAGGTCTTAGGTGTACTGCAGGTGGTCCCCGCCGCTGAACCCGAACTGCAATGGGAAAAACCCTCGGCTCGCTGTTCATCCTGGGAACGCCAGCCTGCCCTCGCTCGCCGAGCAGACAGTCGACTTTAGATGCAGCCTGACATACGGACTTGTTGCCCCTGCAACACTGCCTAAGCTTTTGTAAGGGAAAAGGACACTTTGGCCTAACCCAAGGAATTATGTCGGTCCCGCCACTCAGCCCAAGCAGAACTCCCTTCGTGCCAAAGTTTTATCAGGGAAGGTCCAGGGGGCTGCGTGAGTCTCTTTTCGTTGCTCAGAAACTACCCGTCCGTGGGCTGTGCCAAGTCTGGCATCGGGACCTAAGGAGGGAAGCGTTATTTTCCCAACGGGAAAGCAGGCCACCTGCGGCCTCCAACTTAAGTGAAAACCAATGCGGTTGCCCGTCATCTCTACACAGTGGCAAGGCCGACTGAGGGAGAGGCAGCTTTCCTCGATTAACACAGTGTTTCCTACTCGTGGCAGGAGGCCTCCAGCAGCCCTCTTCACATAACGGGAAAAGCAGACCTGTCCCCCAGGCTCAACGTAATGTCCGGGTTTCCATCCACGGGTGGCCGTGTGCAAACGATTTCCATGACCCCGGCCGGGAAGGTAGGGCATTCAGGCCAGTGTGCCCTTCCTAGGACTCCCGCCGCCTCACCATGTCCCTTGGAAGAACGCTGTGTGCTCAGTGACTCTTCTTGGCCGACTGCGCACCGTGCCGCTACCTGGGTACTCCGGGTCGTCTCTTTGAGTGCACCGTGAAAGGCAAGGCAGTGTTTTCGTCGTTGGATCGATAGACTGACAAGTCTTTCAAATGTGCCCCGACCAGAGTTCTGGAAAGTCCTCGGTGTAATGCCAGTGGCTCTCAGGGCGGACCCTGAGCTGCAGTGAAACAACTCTGTGCTTCGTGTTCCTTCTCGCTTTACACACCTGCCGTCTCTCTCTGCCAAGCAGAAACACGACTTTTAGATGCAGCCTGGAAAATCAACCGTTTCCTCCTGAGCCCTGCTAGTCTTTTGGCAGGTTCAAGGCCACCTAGACCTCCCTAGCGCCTTAAATCGCTTAGGTCATCCGCACAGTGCAAATCTCCCTGCCTAAATAAAACATTATTCTGAGAAGGTAGCACAGTGCTCCTCGTGCCTCTTTTGGTTCTTCAGAAACGACACGTACGTGGGCTGGGTTCAACTTTGATACTGGGGCCTTATGAGAAACGGAGGAATTCCCTAGTTGAACGAGGAATCCTCGTAGCCTCCAAGGTGCCTACATAGGGCGTTCTGCGAGTCCTTCCTTGCGTGCTGGAATGTGCCTCAAAGGAAAGGGTGCTTTACAGGAAAGACAAAAGGTGTTTCCACTTCCTTGCCTGAGGCATGCCAGAGCCCCCTTTACATACAGGGCGATCTACGCTGATCACCAAGATCAAAACAAAGTCCAGGACGGCAGCCACAGTGCTGGCAGGCAGGCAGCATTTGCCCAGAAGCCTTAGTCATGGCAGTGGCTTAACGCTAGTGTGCCGCTCAGGACTCCTAGGACTCCTGGGTCCTCACCCCCTGGGCGTGGAAAAACACTGTGTACCCAATGCCTCTTCTTAGGCGACCTACCCAAACACAGGTCCCTAGGCCCCTTCGGATCATTTCTCTGCATGGCGAAGGAAAGGCAACGCTCTGCTCTCTCTCTTCGGTGCCCATGGAGATTGCCAGGCTTTCAACAGGCCTCCCGAGCACAGGCCTAGCAGGTCTCAGGTGTAATGCAAAAGGTCCCCACTGCTGGACCACTGCTGCAATGACAAAACGCTGTGGTTATTGTTCAGACTGGGAACCCTTACCTGCCGTCTTCTCTCTGCCAAGCAGAAGGCCGACTACAGAGGCAGCCCGACAAACGTACAATTTGCCCCTTGAACGCTACCTCGGGTTTTCTGAGCTACAGGGACCATTTGGCCTATCCCCGGGAATCGTGTCCTTGAAGCCATTCAGCCCATGCCGGAGCCCCTTGGCGCCAAAGTTTTATCAGGGAAGGTCCAGCGTGCTGCTTGAGTCTCTCTTGGTTGGTCAGAAACTACAGGTGCATGTGCTGGGTTCAATTTTGATATTGGTTACCTAGAGCGAAGAGCATTACTTTCCCAGCGGGAGAGCTGAAAGTGCGGCCTCAGAGCGTCCTGAGACACAGTGTGGTTGCTCGTGTTCTCTTCACAAGTAGAATGGCTATGTGAGGGAAAGGGAGCTCTCCTAGAGAAACACTCTGCTTTCTGTACCGTGCAGGAGGCCTCCCGGCGCCCTATATACATAAAGGGAACACTGTGCTGTTCCGCGAGGACCAAAGTAAGGTTCAGGTATTCCCTCCACGAACTGAGGCGTGCAGAGGCTTTCCACGAAACCTTAGGCAAGTAGTGCATGAATGTTCGTGGGCCTTTCCCAGGACCCCCGCTGCCTCAGCATGTCCCCTGGAAGAACACTGTGTACCGAGTACTCTTCTTGGCCCCCTGAGCACCGTGCCGCTACCAAAGCCCTCCGGATCATCTCTTTGCATGCCGAGTGAGAGGCAACACACTCTTTTCTTTGTTGGCTAGCTAGATAGCCAAGACATTCAAAAGTGCTCCCCGAACAGAGGTGTAGAAGGTCTTAGGTGTAATGGCCTAGTGTGTCTCTCAGGGCTGCCGCTGAGGAGCAAGGAGAAAGCCGGTGCGTAGTGTTCCTTCTGGGTGTACTTAGCTACCGGCTCGTTCTGGCGAGCAGTCACTCGACGTTAGCTGCAGTCTGGAAAATGGACGGTTTCCCCCTGCACACTGCTAGGCTTTTGGCAGCTGCAGGGACACCTAACTCACTCGACCTAGCCCCTCCAATATTTCGTGCCATTCGCACAGTGCGCCACACCCCGGCTACCAAGTTATTCAGAGGAGGGGCCACAGTCCTCCTTGTGTCCCTTTCGGTGCGGGAGAACCTATGGGTACGTGGGGCCGTGCTCAACTTTGAGATTGGGACCTTCAGAGCACTGTAGTACCTCCCAACTGGAAAGAAGGATGGTTCAACGTGAAAGCTGCCTGAAATACAGTGCTCTGTCAGCCCACGCGTGCCTGCTGGCATGTCTTTGGAAGGAAAGTGGGCTTTCCTTGAGAGGCATAGTGTGTTTCCACGTCCACTCCTGAGGCACCCCAGGGTCGCCTCTACCTAAAAGGAACACTACGCTGAGCGCCAAGCTGAAGGCAAGGTCCGGGAATTGCATCCACAGCGCCGGGCAGCCATGCAGCGTTTCCCAGGGAGCCTCACTCAAAGCAGTGGCTAAACGCTAGTGTGCTTTGCAGGACTCCTGGGACGCCCGCGTCCTCACCACGTCTCATGGAAACACAGTGTGTACCGGATGCCACTTCTTAGGCGACCTACCAACATACAGGGGCCTAGGCCCTTCGGATCATCTCTTGGAATGAAGAGTGAAAGGCAAAACACCGCTCTCTTGGTCGCACAGGTGGATTGCCAGTCTTTCGAAAGTCCTCCCGAGCACAGGTCTAGCAGGTCTTAGGTGTACTGCAGGTGGTCCCCGCCGCTGAACCCGAACTGCAATGGGAAAAACCCTCGGCTCGCTGTTCATCCTGGGAACGCCAGCCTGCCCTCGCTCGCCGAGCAGACAGTCGACTTTAGATGCAGCCTGACATACGGACTTGTTGCCCCTGCAACACTGCCTAAGCTTTTGTAAGGGAAAAGGACACTTTGGCCTAACCCAAGGAATTATGTCGGTCCCGCCACTCAGCCCAAGCAGAACTCCCTTCGTGCCAAAGTTTTATCAGGGAAGGTCCAGGGGGCTGCGTGAGTCTCTTTTCGTTGCTCAGAAACTACCCGTCCGTGGGCTGTGCCAAGTCTGGCATCGGGACCTAAGGAGGGAAGCGTTATTTTCCCAACGGGAAAGCAGGCCACCTGCGGCCTCCAACTTAAGTGAAAACCAATGCGGTTGCCCGTCATCTCTACACAGTGGCAAGGCCGACTGAGGGAGAGGCAGCTTTCCTCGATTAACACAGTGTTTCCTACTCGTGGCAGGAGGCCTCCAGCAGCCCTCTTCACATAACGGGAAAAGCAGACCTGTCCCCCAGGCTCAACGTAATGTCCGGGTTTCCATCCACGGGTGGCCGTGTGCAAACGATTTCCATGACCCCGGCCGGGAAGGTAGGGCATTCAGGCCAGTGTGCCCTTCCTAGGACTCCCGCCGCCTCACCATGTCCCTTGGAAGAACGCTGTGTGCTCAGTGACTCTTCTTGGCCGACTGCGCACCGTGCCGCTACCTGGGTACTCCGGGTCGTCTCTTTGAGTGCACCGTGAAAGGCAAGGCAGTGTTTTCGTCGTTGGATCGATAGACTGACAAGTCTTTCAAATGTGCCCCGACCAGAGTTCTGGAAAGTCCTCGGTGTAATGCCAGTGGCTCTCAGGGCGGACCCTGAGCTGCAGTGAAACAACTCTGTGCTTCGTGTTCCTTCTCGCTTTACACACCTGCCGTCTCTCTCTGCCAAGCAGAAACACGACTTTTAGATGCAGCCTGGAAAATCAACCGTTTCCTCCTGAGCCCTGCTAGTCTTTTGGCAGGTTCAAGGCCACCTAGACCTCCCTAGCGCCTTAAATCGCTTAGGTCATCCGCACAGTGCAAATCTCCCTGCCTAAATAAAACATTATTCTGAGAAGGTAGCACAGTGCTCCTCGTGCCTCTTTTGGTTCTTCAGAAACGACACGTACGTGGGCTGGGTTCAACTTTGATACTGGGGCCTTATGAGAAACGGAGGAATTCCCTAGTTGAACGAGGAATCCTCGTAGCCTCCAAGGTGCCTACATAGGGCGTTCTGCGAGTCCTTCCTTGCGTGCTGGAATGTGCCTCAAAGGAAAGGGTGCTTTACAGGAAAGACAAAAGGTGTTTCCACTTCCTTGCCTGAGGCATGCCAGAGCCCCCTTTACATACAGGGCGATCTACGCTGATCACCAAGATCAAAACAAAGTCCAGGACGGCAGCCACAGTGCTGGCAGGCAGGCAGCATTTGCCCAGAAGCCTTAGTCATGGCAGTGGCTTAACGCTAGTGTGCCGCTCAGGACTCCTAGGACTCCTGGGTCCTCACCCCCTGGGCGTGGAAAAACACTGTGTACCCAATGCCTCTTCTTAGGCGACCTACCCAAACACAGGTCCCTAGGCCCCTTCGGATCATTTCTCTGCATGGCGAAGGAAAGGCAACGCTCTGCTCTCTCTCTTCGGTGCCCATGGAGATTGCCAGGCTTTCAACAGGCCTCCCGAGCACAGGCCTAGCAGGTCTCAGGTGTAATGCAAAAGGTCCCCACTGCTGGACCACTGCTGCAATGACAAAACGCTGTGTTTATTGTTCAGACTGGGAACCCTTACCTGCCGTCTTCTCTCTGCCAAGCAGAAGGCCGACTACAGAGGCAGCCCGACAAACGTACAATTTGCCCCTTGAACGCTACCTCGGGTTTTCTGAGCTACAGGGACCATTTGGCCTATCCCCGGGAATCGTGTCCTTGAAGCCATTCAGCCCATGCCGGAGCCCCTTGGCGCCAAAGTTTTATCAGGGAAGGTCCAGCGTGCTGCTTGAGTCTCTCTTGGTTGGTCAGAAACTACAGGTGCATGTGCTGGGTTCAATTTTGATATTGGTTACCTAGAGCGAAGAGCATTACTTTCCCAGCGGGAGAGCTGAAAGTGCGGCCTCAGAGCGTCCTGAGACACAGTGTGGTTGCTCGTGTTCTCTTCACAAGTAGAATGGCTATGTGAGGGAAAGGGAGCTCTCCTAGAGAAACACTCTGCTTTCTGTACCGTGCAGGAGGCCTCCCGGCGCCCTATATACATAAAGGGAACACTGTGCTGTTCCGCGAGGACCAAAGTAAGGTTCAGGTATTCCCTCCACGAACTGAGGCGTGCAGAGGCTTTCCACGAAACCTTAGGCAAGTAGTGCATGAATGTTCGTGGGCCTTTCCCAGGACCCCCGCTGCCTCAGCATGTCCCCTGGAAGAACACTGTGTACCGAGTACTCTTCTTGGCCCCCTGAGCACCGTGCCGCTACCAAAGCCCTCCGGATCATCTCTTTGCATGCCGAGTGAGAGGCAACACACTCTTTTCTTTGTTGGCTAGCTAGATAGCCAAGACATTCAAAAGTGCTCCCCGAACAGAGGTGTAGAAGGTCTTAGGTGTAATGGCCTAGTGTGTCTCTCAGGGCTGCCGCTGAGGAGCAAGGAGAAAGCCGGTGCGTAGTGTTCCTTCTGGGTGTACTTAGCTACCGGCTCGTTCTGGCGAGCAGTCACTCGACGTTAGCTGCAGTCTGGAAAATGGACGGTTTCCCCCTGCACACTGCTAGGCTTTTGGCAGCTGCAGGGACACCTAACTCACTCGACCTAGCCCCTCCAATATTTCGTGCCATTCGCACAGTGCGCCACACCCCGGCTACCAAGTTATTCAGAGGAGGGGCCACAGTCCTCCTTGTGTCCCTTTCGGTGCGGGAGAACCTATGGGTACGTGGGGCCGTGCTCAACTTTGAGATTGGGACCTTCAGAGCACTGTAGTACCTCCCAACTGGAAAGAAGGATGGTTCAACGTGAAAGCTGCCTGAAATACAGTGCTCTGTCAGCCCACGCGTGCCTGCTGGCATGTCTTTGGAAGGAAAGTGGGCTTTCCTTGAGAGGCATAGTGTGTTTCCACGTCCACTCCTGAGGCACCCCAGGGTCGCCTCTACCTAAAAGGAACACTACGCTGAGCGCCAAGCTGAAGGCAAGGTCCGGGAATTGCATCCACAGCGCCGGGCAGCCATGCAGCGTTTCCCAGGGAGCCTCACTCAAAGCAGTGGCTAAACGCTAGTGTGCTTTGCAGGACTCCTGGGACTCCCGCGTCCTCACCACGTCTCATGGAAACACAGTGTGTACCGGATGCCACTTCTTAGGCGACCTACCAACATACAGGGGCCTAGGCCCTTCGGATCATCTCTTGGAATGAAGAGTGAAAGGCAAAACACCGCTCTCTTGGTCGCACAGGTGGATTGCCAGTCTTTCGAAAGTCCTCCCGAGCACAGGTCTAGCAGGTCTTAGGTGTACTGCAGGTGGTCCCCGCCGCTGAACCCGAACTGCAATGGGAAAAACCCTCGGCTCGCTGTTCATCCTGGGAACGCCAGCCTGCCCTCGCTCGCCGAGCAGACAGTCGACTTTAGATGCAGCCTGACATACGGACTTGTTGCCCCTGCAACACTGCCTAAGCTTTTGTAAGGGAAAAGGACACTTTGGCCTAACCCAAGGAATTATGTCGGTCCCGCCACTCAGCCCAAGCAGAACTCCCTTCGTGCCAAAGTTTTATCAGGGAAGGTCCAGGGGGCTGCGTGAGTCTCTTTTCGTTGCTCAGAAACTACCCGTCCGTGGGCTGTGCCAAGTCTGGCATCGGGACCTAAGGAGGGAAGCGTTATTTTCCCAACGGGAAAGCAGGCCACCTGCGGCCTCCAACTTAAGTGAAAACCAATGCGGTTGCCCGTCATCTCTACACAGTGGCAAGGCCGACTGAGGGAGAGGCAGCTTTCCTCGATTAACACAGTGTTTCCTACTCGTGGCAGGAGGCCTCCAGCAGCCCTCTTCACATAACGGGAAAAGCAGACCTGTCCCCCAGGCTCAACGTAATGTCCGGGTTTCCATCCACGGGTGGCCGTGTGCAAACGATTTCCATGACCCCGGCCGGGAAGGTAGGGCATTCAGGCCAGTGTGCCCTTCCTAGGACTCCCGCCGCCTCACCATGTCCCTTGGAAGAACGCTGTGTGCTCAGTGACTCTTCTTGGCCGACTGCGCACCGTGCCGCTACCTGGGTACTCCGGGTCGTCTCTTTGAGTGCACCGTGAAAGGCAAGGCAGTGTTTTCGTCGTTGGATCGATAGACTGACAAGTCTTTCAAATGTGCCCCGACCAGAGTTCTGGAAAGTCCTCGGTGTAATGCCAGTGGCTCTCAGGGCGGACCCTGAGCTGCAGTGAAACAACTCTGTGCTTCGTGTTCCTTCTCGCTTTACACACCTGCCGTCTCTCTCTGCCAAGCAGAAACACGACTTTTAGATGCAGCCTGGAAAATCAACCGTTTCCTCCTGAGCCCTGCTAGTCTTTTGGCAGGTTCAAGGCCACCTAGACCTCCCTAGCGCCTTAAATCGCTTAGGTCATCCGCACAGTGCAAATCTCCCTGCCTAAATAAAACATTATTCTGAGAAGGTAGCACAGTGCTCCTCGTGCCTCTTTTGGTTCTTCAGAAACGACACGTACGTGGGCTGGGTTCAACTTTGATACTGGGGCCTTATGAGAAACGGAGGAATTCCCTAGTTGAACGAGGAATCCTCGTAGCCTCCAAGGTGCCTACATAGGGCGTTCTGCGAGTCCTTCCTTGCGTGCTGGAATGTGCCTCAAAGGAAAGGGTGCTTTACAGGAAAGACAAAAGGTGTTTCCACTTCCTTGCCTGAGGCATGCCAGAGCCCCCTTTACATACAGGGCGATCTACGCTGATCACCAAGATCAAAACAAAGTCCAGGACGGCAGCCACAGTGCTGGCAGGCAGGCAGCATTTGCCCAGAAGCCTTAGTCATGGCAGTGGCTTAACGCTAGTGTGCCGCTCAGGACTCCTAGGACTCCTGGGTCCTCACCCCCTGGGCGTGGAAAAACACTGTGTACCCAATGCCTCTTCTTAGGCGACCTACCCAAACACAGGTCCCTAGGCCCCTTCGGATCATTTCTCTGCATGGCGAAGGAAAGGCAACGCTCTGCTCTCTCTCTTCGGTGCCCATGGAGATTGCCAGGCTTTCAACAGGCCTCCCGAGCACAGGCCTAGCAGGTCTCAGGTGTAATGCAAAAGGTCCCCACTGCTGGACCACTGCTGCAATGACAAAACGCTGTGGTTATTGTTCAGACTGGGAACCCTTACCTGCCGTCTTCTCTCTGCCAAGCAGAAGGCCGACTACAGAGGCAGCCCGACAAACGTACAATTTGCCCCTTGAACGCTACCTCGGGTTTTCTGAGCTACAGGGACCATTTGGCCTATCCCCGGGAATCGTGTCCTTGAAGCCATTCAGCCCATGCCGGAGCCCCTTGGCGCCAAAGTTTTATCAGGGAAGGTCCAGCGTGCTGCTTGAGTCTCTCTTGGTTGGTCAGAAACTACAGGTGCATGTGCTGGGTTCAATTTTGATATTGGTTACCTAGAGCGAAGAGCATTACTTTCCCAGCGGGAGAGCTGAAAGTGCGGCCTCAGAGCGTCCTGAGACACAGTGTGGTTGCTCGTGTTCTCTTCACAAGTAGAATGGCTATGTGAGGGAAAGGGAGCTCTCCTAGAGAAACACTCTGCTTTCTGTACCGTGCAGGAGGCCTCCCGGCGCCCTATATACATAAAGGGAACACTGTGCTGTTCCGCGAGGACCAAAGTAAGGTTCAGGTATTCCCTCCACGAACTGAGGCGTGCAGAGGCTTTCCACGAAACCTTAGGCAAGTAGTGCATGAATGTTCGTGGGCCTTTCCCAGGACCCCCGCTGCCTCAGCATGTCCCCTGGAAGAACACTGTGTACCGAGTACTCTTCTTGGCCCCCTGAGCACCGTGCCGCTACCAAAGCCCTCCGGATCATCTCTTTGCATGCCGAGTGAGAGGCAACACACTCTTTTCTTTGTTGGCTAGCTAGATAGCCAAGACATTCAAAAGTGCTCCCCGAACAGAGGTGTAGAAGGTCTTAGGTGTAATGGCCTAGTGTGTCTCTCAGGGCTGCCGCTGAGGAGCAAGGAGAAAGCCGGTGCGTAGTGTTCCTTCTGGGTGTACTTAGCTACCGGCTCGTTCTGGCGAGCAGTCACTCGACGTTAGCTGCAGTCTGGAAAATGGACGGTTTCCCCCTGCACACTGCTAGGCTTTTGGCAGCTGCAGGGACACCTAACTCACTCGACCTAGCCCCTCCAATATTTCGTGCCATTCGCACAGTGCGCCACACCCCGGCTACCAAGTTATTCAGAGGAGGGGCCACAGTCCTCCTTGTGTCCCTTTCGGTGCGGGAGAACCTATGGGTACGTGGGGCCGTGCTCAACTTTGAGATTGGGACCTTCAGAGCACTGTAGTACCTCCCAACTGGAAAGAAGGATGGTTCAACGTGAAAGCTGCCTGAAATACAGTGCTCTGTCAGCCCACGCGTGCCTGCTGGCATGTCTTTGGAAGGAAAGTGGGCTTTCCTTGAGAGGCATAGTGTGTTTCCACGTCCACTCCTGAGGCACCCCAGGGTCGCCTCTACCTAAAAGGAACACTACGCTGAGCGCCAAGCTGAAGGCAAGGTCCGGGAATTGCATCCACAGCGCCGGGCAGCCATGCAGCGTTTCCCAGGGAGCCTCACTCAAAGCAGTGGCTAAACGCTAGTGTGCTTTGCAGGACTCCTGGGACTCCCGCGTCCTCACCACGTCTCATGGAAACACAGTGTGTACCGGATGCCACTTCTTAGGCGACCTACCAACATACAGGGGCCTAGGCCCTTCGGATCATCTCTTGGAATGAAGAGTGAAAGGCAAAACACCGCTCTCTTGGTCGCACAGGTGGATTGCCAGTCTTTCGAAAGTCCTCCCGAGCACAGGTCTAGCAGGTCTTAGGTGTACTGCAGGTGGTCCCCGCCGCTGAACCCGAACTGCAATGGGAAAAACCCTCGGCTCGCTGTTCATCCTGGGAACGCCAGCCTGCCCTCGCTCGCCGAGCAGACAGTCGACTTTAGATGCAGCCTGACATACGGACTTGTTGCCCCTGCAACACTGCCTAAGCTTTTGTAAGGGAAAAGGACACTTTGGCCTAACCCAAGGAATTATGTCGGTCCCGCCACTCAGCCCAAGCAGAACTCCCTTCGTGCCAAAGTTTTATCAGGGAAGGTCCAGGGGGCTGCGTGAGTCTCTTTTCGTTGCTCAGAAACTACCCGTCCGTGGGCTGTGCCAAGTCTGGCATCGGGACCTAAGGAGGGAAGCGTTATTTTCCCAACGGGAAAGCAGGCCACCTGCGGCCTCCAACTTAAGTGAAAACCAATGCGGTTGCCCGTCATCTCTACACAGTGGCAAGGCCGACTGAGGGAGAGGCAGCTTTCCTCGATTAACACAGTGTTTCCTACTCGTGGCAGGAGGCCTCCAGCAGCCCTCTTCACATAACGGGAAAAGCAGACCTGTCCCCCAGGCTCAACGTAATGTCCGGGTTTCCATCCACGGGTGGCCGTGTGCAAACGATTTCCATGACCCCGGCCGGGAAGGTAGGGCATTCAGGCCAGTGTGCCCTTCCTAGGACTCCCGCCGCCTCACCATGTCCCTTGGAAGAACGCTGTGTGCTCAGTGACTCTTCTTGGCCGACTGCGCACCGTGCCGCTACCTGGGTACTCCGGGTCGTCTCTTTGAGTGCACCGTGAAAGGCAAGGCAGTGTTTTCGTCGTTGGATCGATAGACTGACAAGTCTTTCAAATGTGCCCCGACCAGAGTTCTGGAAAGTCCTCGGTGTAATGCCAGTGGCTCTCAGGGCGGACCCTGAGCTGCAGTGAAACAACTCTGTGCTTCGTGTTCCTTCTCGCTTTACACACCTGCCGTCTCTCTCTGCCAAGCAGAAACACGACTTTTAGATGCAGCCTGGAAAATCAACCGTTTCCTCCTGAGCCCTGCTAGTCTTTTGGCAGGTTCAAGGCCACCTAGACCTCCCTAGCGCCTTAAATCGCTTAGGTCATCCGCACAGTGCAAATCTCCCTGCCTAAATAAAACATTATTCTGAGAAGGTAGCACAGTGCTCCTCGTGCCTCTTTTGGTTCTTCAGAAACGACACGTACGTGGGCTGGGTTCAACTTTGATACTGGGGCCTTATGAGAAACGGAGGAATTCCCTAGTTGAACGAGGAATCCTCGTAGCCTCCAAGGTGCCTACATAGGGCGTTCTGCGAGTCCTTCCTTGCGTGCTGGAATGTGCCTCAAAGGAAAGGGTGCTTTACAGGAAAGACAAAAGGTGTTTCCACTTCCTTGCCTGAGGCATGCCAGAGCCCCCTTTACATACAGGGCGATCTACGCTGATCACCAAGATCAAAACAAAGTCCAGGACGGCAGCCACAGTGCTGGCAGGCAGGCAGCATTTGCCCAGAAGCCTTAGTCATGGCAGTGGCTTAACGCTAGTGTGCCGCTCAGGACTCCTAGGACTCCTGGGTCCTCACCCCCTGGGCGTGGAAAAACACTGTGTACCCAATGCCTCTTCTTAGGCGACCTACCCAAACACAGGTCCCTAGGCCCCTTCGGATCATTTCTCTGCATGGCGAAGGAAAGGCAACGCTCTGCTCTCTCTCTTCGGTGCCCATGGAGATTGCCAGGCTTTCAACAGGCCTCCCGAGCACAGGCCTAGCAGGTCTCAGGTGTAATGCAAAAGGTCCCCACTGCTGGACCACTGCTGCAATGACAAAACGCTGTGTTTATTGTTCAGACTGGGAACCCTTACCTGCCGTCTTCTCTCTGCCAAGCAGAAGGCCGACTACAGAGGCAGCCCGACAAACGTACAATTTGCCCCTTGAACGCTACCTCGGGTTTTCTGAGCTACAGGGACCATTTGGCCTATCCCCGGGAATCGTGTCCTTGAAGCCATTCAGCCCATGCCGGAGCCCCTTGGCGCCAAAGTTTTATCAGGGAAGGTCCAGCGTGCTGCTTGAGTCTCTCTTGGTTGGTCAGAAACTACAGGTGCATGTGCTGGGTTCAATTTTGATATTGGTTACCTAGAGCGAAGAGCATTACTTTCCCAGCGGGAGAGCTGAAAGTGCGGCCTCAGAGCGTCCTGAGACACAGTGTGGTTGCTCGTGTTCTCTTCACAAGTAGAATGGCTATGTGAGGGAAAGGGAGCTCTCCTAGAGAAACACTCTGCTTTCTGTACCGTGCAGGAGGCCTCCCGGCGCCCTATATACATAAAGGGAACACTGTGCTGTTCCGCGAGGACCAAAGTAAGGTTCAGGTATTCCCTCCACGAACTGAGGCGTGCAGAGGCTTTCCACGAAACCTTAGGCAAGTAGTGCATGAATGTTCGTGGGCCTTTCCCAGGACCCCCGCTGCCTCAGCATGTCCCCTGGAAGAACACTGTGTACCGAGTACTCTTCTTGGCCCCCTGAGCACCGTGCCGCTACCAAAGCCCTCCGGATCATCTCTTTGCATGCCGAGTGAGAGGCAACACACTCTTTTCTTTGTTGGCTAGCTAGATAGCCAAGACATTCAAAAGTGCTCCCCGAACAGAGGTGTAGAAGGTCTTAGGTGTAATGGCCTAGTGTGTCTCTCAGGGCTGCCGCTGAGGAGCAAGGAGAAAGCCGGTGCGTAGTGTTCCTTCTGGGTGTACTTAGCTACCGGCTCGTTCTGGCGAGCAGTCACTCGACGTTAGCTGCAGTCTGGAAAATGGACGGTTTCCCCCTGCACACTGCTAGGCTTTTGGCAGCTGCAGGGACACCTAACTCACTCGACCTAGCCCCTCCAATATTTCGTGCCATTCGCACAGTGCGCCACACCCCGGCTACCAAGTTATTCAGAGGAGGGGCCACAGTCCTCCTTGTGTCCCTTTCGGTGCGGGAGAACCTATGGGTACGTGGGGCCGTGCTCAACTTTGAGACTGGGACCTTCAGAGCACTGTAGTACCTCCCAACTGGAAAGAAGGATGGTTCAACGTGAAAGCTGCCTGAAATACAGTGCTCTGTCAGCCCACGCGTGCCTGCTGGCATGTCTTTGGAAGGAAAGTGGGCTTTCCTTGAGAGGCATAGTGTGTTTCCACGTCCACTCCTGAGGCACCCCAGGGTCGCCTCTACCTAAAAGGAACACTACGCTGAGCGCCAAGCTGAAGGCAAGGTCCGGGAATTGCATCCACAGCGCCGGGCAGCCATGCAGCGTTTCCCAGGGAGCCTCACTCAAAGCAGTGGCTAAACGCTAGTGTGCTTTGCAGGACTCCTGGGACGCCCGCGTCCTCACCACGTCTCATGGAAACACAGTGTGTACCGGATGCCACTTCTTAGGCGACCTACCAACATACAGGGGCCTAGGCCCTTCGGATCATCTCTTGGAATGAAGAGTGAAAGGCAAAACACCGCTCTCTTGGTCGCACAGGTGGATTGCCAGTCTTTCGAAAGTCCTCCCGAGCACAGGTCTAGCAGGTCTTAGGTGTACTGCAGGTGGTCCCCGCCGCTGAACCCGAACTGCAATGGGAAAAACCCTCGGCTCGCTGTTCATCCTGGGAACGCCAGCCTGCCCTCGCTCGCCGAGCAGACAGTCGACTTTAGATGCAGCCTGACATACGGACTTGTTGCCCCTGCAACACTGCCTAAGCTTTTGTAAGGGAAAAGGACACTTTGGCCTAACCCAAGGAATTATGTCGGTCCCGCCACTCAGCCCAAGCAGAACTCCCTTCGTGCCAAAGTTTTATCAGGGAAGGTCCAGGGGGCTGCGTGAGTCTCTTTTCGTTGCTCAGAAACTACCCGTCCGTGGGCTGTGCCAAGTCTGGCATCGGGACCTAAGGAGGGAAGCGTTATTTTCCCAACGGGAAAGCAGGCCACCTGCGGCCTCCAACTTAAGTGAAAACCAATGCGGTTGCCCGTCATCTCTACACAGTGGCAAGGCCGACTGAGGGAGAGGCAGCTTTCCTCGATTAACACAGTGTTTCCTACTCGTGGCAGGAGGCCTCCAGCAGCCCTCTTCACATAACGGGAAAAGCAGACCTGTCCCCCAGGCTCAACGTAATGTCCGGGTTTCCATCCACGGGTGGCCGTGTGCAAACGATTTCCATGACCCCGGCCGGGAAGGTAGGGCATTCAGGCCAGTGTGCCCTTCCTAGGACTCCCGCCGCCTCACCATGTCCCTTGGAAGAACGCTGTGTGCTCAGTGACTCTTCTTGGCCGACTGCGCACCGTGCCGCTACCTGGGTACTCCGGGTCGTCTCTTTGAGTGCACCGTGAAAGGCAAGGCAGTGTTTTCGTCGTTGGATCGATAGACTGACAAGTCTTTCAAATGTGCCCCGACCAGAGTTCTGGAAAGTCCTCGGTGTAATGCCAGTGGCTCTCAGGGCGGACCCTGAGCTGCAGTGAAACAACTCTGTGCTTCGTGTTCCTTCTCGCTTTACACACCTGCCGTCTCTCTCTGCCAAGCAGAAACACGACTTTTAGATGCAGCCTGGAAAATCAACCGTTTCCTCCTGAGCCCTGCTAGTCTTTTGGCAGGTTCAAGGCCACCTAGACCTCCCTAGCGCCTTAAATCGCTTAGGTCATCCGCACAGTGCAAATCTCCCTGCCTAAATAAAACATTATTCTGAGAAGGTAGCACAGTGCTCCTCGTGCCTCTTTTGGTTCTTCAGAAACGACACGTACGTGGGCTGGGTTCAACTTTGATACTGGGGCCTTATGAGAAACGGAGGAATTCCCTAGTTGAACGAGGAATCCTCGTAGCCTCCAAGGTGCCTACATAGGGCGTTCTGCGAGTCCTTCCTTGCGTGCTGGAATGTGCCTCAAAGGAAAGGGTGCTTTACAGGAAAGACAAAAGGTGTTTCCACTTCCTTGCCTGAGGCATGCCAGAGCCCCCTTTACATACAGGGCGATCTACGCTGATCACCAAGATCAAAACAAAGTCCAGGACGGCAGCCACAGTGCTGGCAGGCAGGCAGCATTTGCCCAGAAGCCTTAGTCATGGCAGTGGCTTAACGCTAGTGTGCCGCTCAGGACTCCTAGGACTCCTGGGTCCTCACCCCCTGGGCGTGGAAAAACACTGTGTACCCAATGCCTCTTCTTAGGCGACCTACCCAAACACAGGTCCCTAGGCCCCTTCGGATCATTTCTCTGCATGGCGAAGGAAAGGCAACGCTCTGCTCTCTCTCTTCGGTGCCCATGGAGATTGCCAGGCTTTCAACAGGCCTCCCGAGCACAGGCCTAGCAGGTCTCAGGTGTAATGCAAAAGGTCCCCACTGCTGGACCACTGCTGCAATGACAAAACGCTGTGGTTATTGTTCAGACTGGGAACCCTTACCTGCCGTCTTCTCTCTGCCAAGCAGAAGGCCGACTACAGAGGCAGCCCGACAAACGTACAATTTGCCCCTTGAACGCTACCTCGGGTTTTCTGAGCTACAGGGACCATTTGGCCTATCCCCGGGAATCGTGTCCTTGAAGCCATTCAGCCCATGCCGGAGCCCCTTGGCGCCAAAGTTTTATCAGGGAAGGTCCAGCGTGCTGCTTGAGTCTCTCTTGGTTGGTCAGAAACTACAGGTGCATGTGCTGGGTTCAATTTTGATATTGGTTACCTAGAGCGAAGAGCATTACTTTCCCAGCGGGAGAGCTGAAAGTGCGGCCTCAGAGCGTCCTGAGACACAGTGTGGTTGCTCGTGTTCTCTTCACAAGTAGAATGGCTATGTGAGGGAAAGGGAGCTCTCCTAGAGAAACACTCTGCTTTCTGTACCGTGCAGGAGGCCTCCCGGCGCCCTATATACATAAAGGGAACACTGTGCTGTTCCGCGAGGACCAAAGTAAGGTTCAGGTATTCCCTCCACGAACTGAGGCGTGCAGAGGCTTTCCACGAAACCTTAGGCAAGTAGTGCATGAATGTTCGTGGGCCTTTCCCAGGACCCCCGCTGCCTCAGCATGTCCCCTGGAAGAACACTGTGTACCGAGTACTCTTCTTGGCCCCCTGAGCACCGTGCCGCTACCAAAGCCCTCCGGATCATCTCTTTGCATGCCGAGTGAGAGGCAACACACTCTTTTCTTTGTTGGCTAGCTAGATAGCCAAGACATTCAAAAGTGCTCCCCGAACAGAGGTGTAGAAGGTCTTAGGTGTAATGGCCTAGTGTGTCTCTCAGGGCTGCCGCTGAGGAGCAAGGAGAAAGCCGGTGCGTAGTGTTCCTTCTGGGTGTACTTAGCTACCGGCTCGTTCTGGCGAGCAGTCACTCGACGTTAGCTGCAGTCTGGAAAATGGACGGTTTCCCCCTGCACACTGCTAGGCTTTTGGCAGCTGCAGGGACACCTAACTCACTCGACCTAGCCCCTCCAATATTTCGTGCCATTCGCACAGTGCGCCACACCCCGGCTACCAAGTTATTCAGAGGAGGGGCCACAGTCCTCCTTGTGTCCCTTTCGGTGCGGGAGAACCTATGGGTACGTGGGGCCGTGCTCAACTTTGAGATTGGGACCTTCAGAGCACTGTAGTACCTCCCAACTGGAAAGAAGGATGGTTCAACGTGAAAGCTGCCTGAAATACAGTGCTCTGTCAGCCCACGCGTGCCTGCTGGCATGTCTTTGGAAGGAAAGTGGGCTTTCCTTGAGAGGCATAGTGTGTTTCCACGTCCACTCCTGAGGCACCCCAGGGTCGCCTCTACCTAAAAGGAACACTACGCTGAGCGCCAAGCTGAAGGCAAGGTCCGGGAATTGCATCCACAGCGCCGGGCAGCCATGCAGCGTTTCCCAGGGAGCCTCACTCAAAGCAGTGGCTAAACGCTAGTGTGCTTTGCAGGACTCCTGGGACTCCCGCGTCCTCACCACGTCTCATGGAAACACAGTGTGTACCGGATGCCACTTCTTAGGCGACCTACCAACATACAGGGGCCTAGGCCCTTCGGATCATCTCTTGGAATGAAGAGTGAAAGGCAAAACACCGCTCTCTTGGTCGCACAGGTGGATTGCCAGTCTTTCGAAAGTCCTCCCGAGCACAGGTCTAGCAGGTCTTAGGTGTACTGCAGGTGGTCCCCGCCGCTGAACCCGAACTGCAATGGGAAAAACCCTCGGCTCGCTGTTCATCCTGGGAACGCCAGCCTGCCCTCGCTCGCCGAGCAGACAGTCGACTTTAGATGCAGCCTGACATACGGACTTGTTGCCCCTGCAACACTGCCTAAGCTTTTGTAAGGGAAAAGGACACTTTGGCCTAACCCAAGGAATTATGTCGGTCCCGCCACTCAGCCCAAGCAGAACTCCCTTCGTGCCAAAGTTTTATCAGGGAAGGTCCAGGGGGCTGCGTGAGTCTCTTTTCGTTGCTCAGAAACTACCCGTCCGTGGGCTGTGCCAAGTCTGGCATCGGGACCTAAGGAGGGAAGCGTTATTTTCCCAACGGGAAAGCAGGCCACCTGCGGCCTCCAACTTAAGTGAAAACCAATGCGGTTGCCCGTCATCTCTACACAGTGGCAAGGCCGACTGAGGGAGAGGCAGCTTTCCTCGATTAACACAGTGTTTCCTACTCGTGGCAGGAGGCCTCCAGCAGCCCTCTTCACATAACGGGAAAAGCAGACCTGTCCCCCAGGCTCAACGTAATGTCCGGGTTTCCATCCACGGGTGGCCGTGTGCAAACGATTTCCATGACCCCGGCCGGGAAGGTAGGGCATTCAGGCCAGTGTGCCCTTCCTAGGACTCCCGCCGCCTCACCATGTCCCTTGGAAGAACGCTGTGTGCTCAGTGACTCTTCTTGGCCGACTGCGCACCGTGCCGCTACCTGGGTACTCCGGGTCGTCTCTTTGAGTGCACCGTGAAAGGCAAGGCAGTGTTTTCGTCGTTGGATCGATAGACTGACAAGTCTTTCAAATGTGCCCCGACCAGAGTTCTGGAAAGTCCTCGGTGTAATGCCAGTGGCTCTCAGGGCGGACCCTGAGCTGCAGTGAAACAACTCTGTGCTTCGTGTTCCTTCTCGCTTTACACACCTGCCGTCTCTCTCTGCCAAGCAGAAACACGACTTTTAGATGCAGCCTGGAAAATCAACCGTTTCCTCCTGAGCCCTGCTAGTCTTTTGGCAGGTTCAAGGCCACCTAGACCTCCCTAGCGCCTTAAATCGCTTAGGTCATCCGCACAGTGCAAATCTCCCTGCCTAAATAAAACATTATTCTGAGAAGGTAGCACAGTGCTCCTCGTGCCTCTTTTGGTTCTTCAGAAACGACACGTACGTGGGCTGGGTTCAACTTTGATACTGGGGCCTTATGAGAAACGGAGGAATTCCCTAGTTGAACGAGGAATCCTCGTAGCCTCCAAGGTGCCTACATAGGGCGTTCTGCGAGTCCTTCCTTGCGTGCTGGAATGTGCCTCAAAGGAAAGGGTGCTTTACAGGAAAGACAAAAGGTGTTTCCACTTCCTTGCCTGAGGCATGCCAGAGCCCCCTTTACATACAGGGCGATCTACGCTGATCACCAAGATCAAAACAAAGTCCAGGACGGCAGCCACAGTGCTGGCAGGCAGGCAGCATTTGCCCAGAAGCCTTAGTCATGGCAGTGGCTTAACGCTAGTGTGCCGCTCAGGACTCCTAGGACTCCTGGGTCCTCACCCCCTGGGCGTGGAAAAACACTGTGTACCCAATGCCTCTTCTTAGGCGACCTACCCAAACACAGGTCCCTAGGCCCCTTCGGATCATTTCTCTGCATGGCGAAGGAAAGGCAACGCTCTGCTCTCTCTCTTCGGTGCCCATGGAGATTGCCAGGCTTTCAACAGGCCTCCCGAGCACAGGCCTAGCAGGTCTCAGGTGTAATGCAAAAGGTCCCCACTGCTGGACCACTGCTGCAATGACAAAACGCTGTGGTTATTGTTCAGACTGGGAACCCTTACCTGCCGTCTTCTCTCTGCCAAGCAGAAGGCCGACTACAGAGGCAGCGCGACAAACGTACAATTTGCCCCTTGAACGCTACCTCGGGTTTTCTGAGCTACAGGGACCATTTGGCCTATCCCCGGGAATCGTGTCCTTGAAGCCATTCAGCCCATGCCGGAGCCCCTTGGCGCCAAAGTTTTATCAGGGAAGGTCCAGCGTGCTGCTTGAGTCTCTCTTGGTTGGTCAGAAACTACAGGTGCATGTGCTGGGTTCAATTTTGATATTGGTTACCTAGAGCGAAGAGCATTACTTTCCCAGCGGGAGAGCTGAAAGTGCGGCCTCAGAGCGTCCTGAGACACAGTGTGGTTGCTCGTGTTCTCTTCACAAGTAGAATGGCTATGTGAGGGAAAGGGAGCTCTCCTAGAGAAACACTCTGCTTTCTGTACCGTGCAGGAGGCCTCCCGGCGCCCTATATACATAAAGGGAACACTGTGCTGTTCCGCGAGGACCAAAGTAAGGTTCAGGTATTCCCTCCACGAACTGAGGCGTGCAGAGGCTTTCCACGAAACCTTAGGCAAGTAGTGCATGAATGTTCGTGGGCCTTTCCCAGGACCCCCGCTGCCTCAGCATGTCCCCTGGAAGAACACTGTGTACCGAGTACTCTTCTTGGCCCCCTGAGCACCGTGCCGCTACCAAAGCCCTCCGGATCATCTCTTTGCATGCCGAGTGAGAGGCAACACACTCTTTTCTTTGTTGGCTAGCTAGATAGCCAAGACATTCAAAAGTGCTCCCCGAACAGAGGTGTAGAAGGTCTTAGGTGTAATGGCCTAGTGTGTCTCTCAGGGCTGCCGCTGAGGAGCAAGGAGAAAGCCGGTGCGTAGTGTTCCTTCTGGGTGTACTTAGCTACCGGCTCGTTCTGGCGAGCAGTCACTCGACGTTAGCTGCAGTCTGGAAAATGGACGGTTTCCCCCTGCACACTGCTAGGCTTTTGGCAGCTGCAGGGACACCTAACTCACTCGACCTAGCCCCTCCAATATTTCGTGCCATTCGCACAGTGCGCCACACCCCGGCTACCAAGTTATTCAGAGGAGGGGCCACAGTCCTCCTTGTGTCCCTTTCGGTGCGGGAGAACCTATGGGTACGTGGGGCCGTGCTCAACTTTGAGACTGGGACCTTCAGAGCACTGTAGTACCTCCCAACTGGAAAGAAGGATGGTTCAACGTGAAAGCTGCCTGAAATACAGTGCTCTGTCAGCCCACGCGTGCCTGCTGGCATGTCTTTGGAAGGAAAGTGGGCTTTCCTTGAGAGGCATAGTGTGTTTCCACGTCCACTCCTGAGGCACCCCAGGGTCGCCTCTACCTAAAAGGAACACTACGCTGAGCGCCAAGCTGAAGGCAAGGTCCGGGAATTGCATCCACAGCGCCGGGCAGCCATGCAGCGTTTCCCAGGGAGCCTCACTCAAAGCAGTGGCTAAACGCTAGTGTGCTTTGCAGGACTCCTGGGACTCCCGCGTCCTCACCACGTCTCATGGAAACACAGTGTGTACCGGATGCCACTTCTTAGGCGACCTACCAACATACAGGGGCCTAGGCCCTTCGGATCATCTCTTGGAATGAAGAGTGAAAGGCAAAACACCGCTCTCTTGGTCGCACAGGTGGATTGCCAGTCTTTCGAAAGTCCTCCCGAGCACAGGTCTAGCAGGTCTTAGGTGTACTGCAGGTGGTCCCCGCCGCTGAACCCGAACTGCAATGGGAAAAACCCTCGGCTCGCTGTTCATCCTGGGAACGCCAGCCTGCCCTCGCTCGCCGAGCAGACAGTCGACTTTAGATGCAGCCTGACATACGGACTTGTTGCCCCTGCAACACTGCCTAAGCTTTTGTAAGGGAAAAGGACACTTTGGCCTAACCCAAGGAATTATGTCGGTCCCGCCACTCAGCCCAAGCAGAACTCCCTTCGTGCCAAAGTTTTATCAGGGAAGGTCCAGGGGGCTGCGTGAGTCTCTTTTCGTTGCTCAGAAACTACCCGTCCGTGGGCTGTGCCAAGTCTGGCATCGGGACCTAAGGAGGGAAGCGTTATTTTCCCAACGGGAAAGCAGGCCACCTGCGGCCTCCAACTTAAGTGAAAACCAATGCGGTTGCCCGTCATCTCTACACAGTGGCAAGGCCGACTGAGGGAGAGGCAGCTTTCCTCGATTAACACAGTGTTTCCTACTCGTGGCAGGAGGCCTCCAGCAGCCCTCTTCACATAACGGGAAAAGCAGACCTGTCCCCCAGGCTCAACGTAATGTCCGGGTTTCCATCCACGGGTGGCCGTGTGCAAACGATTTCCATGACCCCGGCCGGGAAGGTAGGGCATTCAGGCCAGTGTGCCCTTCCTAGGACTCCCGCCGCCTCACCATGTCCCTTGGAAGAACGCTGTGTGCTCAGTGACTCTTCTTGGCCGACTGCGCACCGTGCCGCTACCTGGGTACTCCGGGTCGTCTCTTTGAGTGCACCGTGAAAGGCAAGGCAGTGTTTTCGTCGTTGGATCGATAGACTGACAAGTCTTTCAAATGTGCCCCGACCAGAGTTCTGGAAAGTCCTCGGTGTAATGCCAGTGGCTCTCAGGGCGGACCCTGAGCTGCAGTGAAACAACTCTGTGCTTCGTGTTCCGTCTCGCTTTACACACCTGCCGTCTCTCTCTGCCAAGCAGAAACACGACTTTTAGATGCAGCCTGGAAAATCAACCGTTTCCTCCTGAGCCCTGCTAGTCTTTTGGCAGGTTCAAGGCCACCTAGACCTCCCTAGCGCCTTAAATCGCTTAGGTCATCCGCACAGTGCAAATCTCCCTGCCTAAATAAAACATTATTCTGAGAAGGTAGCACAGTGCTCCTCGTGCCTCTTTTGGTTCTTCAGAAACGACACGTACGTGGGCTGGGTTCAACTTTGATACTGGGGCCTTATGAGAAACGGAGGAATTCCCTAGTTGAACGAGGAATCCTCGTAGCCTCCAAGGTGCCTACATAGGGCGTTCTGCGAGTCCTTCCTTGCGTGCTGGAATGTGCCTCAAAGGAAAGGGTGCTTTACAGGAAAGACAAAAGGTGTTTCCACTTCCTTGCCTGAGGCATGCCAGAGCCCCCTTTACATACAGGGCGATCTACGCTGATCAGGAAGATCAAAACAAAGTCCAGGACGGCAGCCACAGTGCTGGCAGGCAGGCAGCATTTGCCCAGAAGCCTTAGTCATGGCAGTGGCTTAACGCTAGTGTGCCGCTCAGGACTCCTAGGACTCCTGGGTCCTCACCCCCTGGGCGTGGAAAAACACTGTGTACCCAATGCCTCTTCTTAGGCGACCTACCCAAACACAGGTCCCTAGGCCCCTTCGGATCATTTCTCTGCATGGCGAAGGAAAGGCAACGCTCTGCTCTCTCTCTTCGGTGCCCATGGAGATTGCCAGGCTTTCAACAGGCCTCCCGAGCACAGGCCTAGCAGGTCTCAGGTGTAATGCAAAAGGTCCCCACTGCTGGACCACTGCTGCAATGACAAAACGCTGTGGTTATTGTTCAGACTGGGAACCCTTACCTGCCGTCTTCTCTCTGCCAAGCAGAAGGCCGACTACAGAGGCAGCCCGACAAACGTACAATTTGCCCCTTGAACGCTACCTCGGGTTTTCTGAGCTACAGGGACCATTTGGCCTATCCCCGGGAATCGTGTCCTTGAAGCCATTCAGCCCATGCCGGAGCCCCTTGGCGCCAAAGTTTTATCAGGGAAGGTCCAGCGTGCTGCTTGAGTCTCTCTTGGTTGGTCAGAAACTACAGGTGCATGTGCTGGGTTCAATTTTGATATTGGTTACCTAGAGCGAAGAGCATTACTTTCCCAGCGGGAGAGCTGAAAGTGCGGCCTCAGAGCGTCCTGAGACACAGTGTGGTTGCTCGTGTTCTCTTCACAAGTAGAATGGCTATGTGAGGGAAAGGGAGCTCTCCTAGAGAAACACTCTGCTTTCTGTACCGTGCAGGAGGCCTCCCGGCGCCCTATATACATAAAGGGAACACTGTGCTGTTCCGCGAGGACCAAAGTAAGGTTCAGGTATTCCCTCCACGAACTGAGGCGTGCAGAGGCTTTCCACGAAACCTTAGGCAAGTAGTGCATGAATGTTCGTGGGCCTTTCCCAGGACCCCCGCTGCCTCAGCATGTCCCCTGGAAGAACACTGTGTACCGAGTACTCTTCTTGGCCCCCTGAGCACCGTGCCGCTACCAAAGCCCTCCGGATCATCTCTTTGCATGCCGAGTGAGAGGCAACACACTCTTTTCTTTGTTGGCTAGCTAGATAGCCAAGACATTCAAAAGTGCTCCCCGAACAGAGGTGTAGAAGGTCTTAGGTGTAATGGCCTAGTGTGTCTCTCAGGGCTGCCGCTGAGGAGCAAGGAGAAAGCCGGTGCGTAGTGTTCCTTCTGGGTGTACTTAGCTACCGGCTCGTTCTGGCGAGCAGTCACTCGACGTTAGCTGCAGTCTGGAAAATGGACGGTTTCCCCCTGCACACTGCTAGGCTTTTGGCAGCTGCAGGGACACCTAACTCACTCGACCTAGCCCCTCCAATATTTCGTGCCATTCGCACAGTGCGCCACACCCCGGCTACCAAGTTATTCAGAGGAGGGGCCACAGTCCTCCTTGTGTCCCTTTCGGTGCGGGAGAACCTATGGGTACGTGGGGCCGTGCTCAACTTTGAGACTGGGACCTTCAGAGCACTGTAGTACCTCCCAACTGGAAAGAAGGATGGTTCAACGTGAAAGCTGCCTGAAATACAGTGCTCTGTCAGCCCACGCGTGCCTGCTGGCATGTCTTTGGAAGGAAAGTGGGCTTTCCTTGAGAGGCATAGTGTGTTTCCACGTCCACTCCTGAGGCACCCCAGGGTCGCCTCTACCTAAAAGGAACACTACGCTGAGCGCCAAGCTGAAGGCAAGGTCCGGGAATTGCATCCACAGCGCCGGGCAGCCATGCAGCGTTTCCCAGGGAGCCTCACTCAAAGCAGTGGCTAAACGCTAGTGTGCTTTGCAGGACTCCTGGGACGCCCGCGTCCTCACCACGTCTCATGGAAACACAGTGTGTACCGGATGCCACTTCTTAGGCGACCTACCAACATACAGGGGCCTAGGCCCTTCGGATCATCTCTTGGAATGAAGAGTGAAAGGCAAAACACCGCTCTCTTGGTCGCACAGGTGGATTGCCAGTCTTTCGAAAGTCCTCCCGAGCACAGGTCTAGCAGGTCTTAGGTGTACTGCAGGTGGTCCCCGCCGCTGAACCCGAACTGCAATGGGAAAAACCCTCGGCTCGCTGTTCATCCTGGGAACGCCAGCCTGCCCTCGCTCGCCGAGCAGACAGTCGACTTTAGATGCAGCCTGACATACGGACTTGTTGCCCCTGCAACACTGCCTAAGCTTTTGTAAGGGAAAAGGACACTTTGGCCTAACCCAAGGAATTATGTCGGTCCCGCCACTCAGCCCAAGCAGAACTCCCTTCGTGCCAAAGTTTTATCAGGGAAGGTCCAGGGGGCTGCGTGAGTCTCTTTTCGTTGCTCAGAAACTACCCGTCCGTGGGCTGTGCCAAGTCTGGCATCGGGACCTAAGGAGGGAAGCGTTATTTTCCCAACGGGAAAGCAGGCCACCTGCGGCCTCCAACTTAAGTGAAAACCAATGCGGTTGCCCGTCATCTCTACACAGTGGCAAGGCCGACTGAGGGAGAGGCAGCTTTCCTCGATTAACACAGTGTTTCCTACTCGTGGCAGGAGGCCTCCAGCAGCCCTCTTCACATAACGGGAAAAGCAGACCTGTCCCCCAGGCTCAACGTAATGTCCGGGTTTCCATCCACGGGTGGCCGTGTGCAAACGATTTCCATGACCCCGGCCGGGAAGGTAGGGCATTCAGGCCAGTGTGCCCTTCCTAGGACTCCCGCCGCCTCACCATGTCCCTTGGAAGAACGCTGTGTGCTCAGTGACTCTTCTTGGCCGACTGCGCACCGTGCCGCTACCTGGGTACTCCGGGTCGTCTCTTTGAGTGCACCGTGAAAGGCAAGGCAGTGTTTTCGTCGTTGGATCGATAGACTGACAAGTCTTTCAAATGTGCCCCGACCAGAGTTCTGGAAAGTCCTCGGTGTAATGCCAGTGGCTCTCAGGGCGGACCCTGAGCTGCAGTGAAACAACTCTGTGCTTCGTGTTCCGTCTCGCTTTACACACCTGCCGTCTCTCTCTGCCAAGCAGAAACACGACTTTTAGATGCAGCCTGGAAAATCAACCGTTTCCTCCTGAGCCCTGCTAGTCTTTTGGCAGGTTCAAGGCCACCTAGACCTCCCTAGCGCCTTAAATCGCTTAGGTCATCCGCACAGTGCAAATCTCCCTGCCTAAATAAAACATTATTCTGAGAAGGTAGCACAGTGCTCCTCGTGCCTCTTTTGGTTCTTCAGAAACGACACGTACGTGGGCTGGGTTCAACTTTGATACTGGGGCCTTATGAGAAACGGAGGAATTCCCTAGTTGAACGAGGAATCCTCGTAGCCTCCAAGGTGCCTACATAGGGCGTTCTGCGAGTCCTTCCTTGCGTGCTGGAATGTGCCTCAAAGGAAAGGGTGCTTTACAGGAAAGACAAAAGGTGTTTCCACTTCCTTGCCTGAGGCATGCCAGAGCCCCCTTTACATACAGGGCGATCTACGCTGATCACCAAGATCAAAACAAAGTCCAGGACGGCAGCCACAGTGCTGGCAGGCAGGCAGCATTTGCCCAGAAGCCTTAGTCATGGCAGTGGCTTAACGCTAGTGTGCCGCTCAGGACTCCTAGGACTCCTGGGTCCTCACCCCCTGGGCGTGGAAAAACACTGTGTACCCAATGCCTCTTCTTAGGCGACCTACCCAAACACAGGTCCCTAGGCCCCTTCGGATCATTTCTCTGCATGGCGAAGGAAAGGCAACGCTCTGCTCTCTCTCTTCGGTGCCCATGGAGATTGCCAGGCTTTCAACAGGCCTCCCGAGCACAGGCCTAGCAGGTCTCAGGTGTAATGCAAAAGGTCCCCACTGCTGGACCACTGCTGCAATGACAAAACGCTGTGTTTATTGTTCAGACTGGGAACCCTTACCTGCCGTCTTCTCTCTGCCAAGCAGAAGGCCGACTACAGAGGCAGCCCGACAAACGTACAATTTGCCCCTTGAACGCTACCTCGGGTTTTCTGAGCTACAGGGACCATTTGGCCTATCCCCGGGAATCGTGTCCTTGAAGCCATTCAGCCCATGCCGGAGCCCCTTGGCGCCAAAGTTTTATCAGGGAAGGTCCAGCGTGCTGCTTGAGTCTCTCTTGGTTGGTCAGAAACTACAGGTGCATGTGCTGGGTTCAATTTTGATATTGGTTACCTAGAGCGAAGAGCATTACTTTCCCAGCGGGAGAGCTGAAAGTGCGGCCTCAGAGCGTCCTGAGACACAGTGTGGTTGCTCGTGTTCTCTTCACAAGTAGAATGGCTATGTGAGGGAAAGGGAGCTCTCCTAGAGAAACACTCTGCTTTCTGTACCGTGCAGGAGGCCTCCCGGCGCCCTATATACATAAAGGGAACACTGTGCTGTTCCGCGAGGACCAAAGTAAGGTTCAGGTATTCCCTCCACGAACTGAGGCGTGCAGAGGCTTTCCACGAAACCTTAGGCAAGTAGTGCATGAATGTTCGTGGGCCTTTCCCAGGACCCCCGCTGCCTCAGCATGTCCCCTGGAAGAACACTGTGTACCGAGTACTCTTCTTGGCCCCCTGAGCACCGTGCCGCTACCAAAGCCCTCCGGATCATCTCTTTGCATGCCGAGTGAGAGGCAACACACTCTTTTCTTTGTTGGCTAGCTAGATAGCCAAGACATTCAAAAGTGCTCCCCGAACAGAGGTGTAGAAGGTCTTAGGTGTAATGGCCTAGTGTGTCTCTCAGGGCTGCCGCTGAGGAGCAAGGAGAAAGCCGGTGCGTAGTGTTCCTTCTGGGTGTACTTAGCTACCGGCTCGTTCTGGCGAGCAGTCACTCGACGTTAGCTGCAGTCTGGAAAATGGACGGTTTCCCCCTGCACACTGCTAGGCTTTTGGCAGCTGCAGGGACACCTAACTCACTCGACCTAGCCCCTCCAATATTTCGTGCCATTCGCACAGTGCGCCACACCCCGGCTACCAAGTTATTCAGAGGAGGGGCCACAGTCCTCCTTGTGTCCCTTTCGGTGCGGGAGAACCTATGGGTACGTGGGGCCGTGCTCAACTTTGAGATTGGGACCTTCAGAGCACTGTAGTACCTCCCAACTGGAAAGAAGGATGGTTCAACGTGAAAGCTGCCTGAAATACAGTGCTCTGTCAGCCCACGCGTGCCTGCTGGCATGTCTTTGGAAGGAAAGTGGGCTTTCCTTGAGAGGCATAGTGTGTTTCCACGTCCACTCCTGAGGCACCCCAGGGTCGCCTCTACCTAAAAGGAACACTACGCTGAGCGCCAAGCTGAAGGCAAGGTCCGGGAATTGCATCCACAGCGCCGGGCAGCCATGCAGCGTTTCCCAGGGAGCCTCACTCAAAGCAGTGGCTAAACGCTAGTGTGCTTTGCAGGACTCCTGGGACTCCCGCGTCCTCACCACGTCTCATGGAAACACAGTGTGTACCGGATGCCACTTCTTAGGCGACCTACCAACATACAGGGGCCTAGGCCCTTCGGATCATCTCTTGGAATGAAGAGTGAAAGGCAAAACACCGCTCTCTTGGTCGCACAGGTGGATTGCCAGTCTTTCGAAAGTCCTCCCGAGCACAGGTCTAGCAGGTCTTAGGTGTACTGCAGGTGGTCCCCGCCGCTGAACCCGAACTGCAATGGGAAAAACCCTCGGCTCGCTGTTCATCCTGGGAACGCCAGCCTGCCCTCGCTCGCCGAGCAGACAGTCGACTTTAGATGCAGCCTGACATACGGACTTGTTGCCCCTGCAACACTGCCTAAGCTTTTGTAAGGGAAAAGGACACTTTGGCCTAACCCAAGGAATTATGTCGGTCCCGCCACTCAGCCCAAGCAGAACTCCCTTCGTGCCAAAGTTTTATCAGGGAAGGTCCAGGGGGCTGCGTGAGTCTCTTTTCGTTGCTCAGAAACTACCCGTCCGTGGGCTGTGCCAAGTCTGGCATCGGGACCTAAGGAGGGAAGCGTTATTTTCCCAACGGGAAAGCAGGCCACCTGCGGCCTCCAACTTAAGTGAAAACCAATGCGGTTGCCCGTCATCTCTACACAGTGGCAAGGCCGACTGAGGGAGAGGCAGCTTTCCTCGATTAACACAGTGTTTCCTACTCGTGGCAGGAGGCCTCCAGCAGCCCTCTTCACATAACGGGAAAAGCAGACCTGTCCCCCAGGCTCAACGTAATGTCCGGGTTTCCATCCACGGGTGGCCGTGTGCAAACGATTTCCATGACCCCGGCCGGGAAGGTAGGGCATTCAGGCCAGTGTGCCCTTCCTAGGACTCCCGCCGCCTCACCATGTCCCTTGGAAGAACGCTGTGTGCTCAGTGACTCTTCTTGGCCGACTGCGCACCGTGCCGCTACCTGGGTACTCCGGGTCGTCTCTTTGAGTGCACCGTGAAAGGCAAGGCAGTGTTTTCGTCGTTGGATCGATAGACTGACAAGTCTTTCAAATGTGCCCCGACCAGAGTTCTGGAAAGTCCTCGGTGTAATGCCAGTGGCTCTCAGGGCGGACCCTGAGCTGCAGTGAAACAACTCTGTGCTTCGTGTTCCTTCTCGCTTTACACACCTGCCGTCTCTCTCTGCCAAGCAGAAACACGACTTTTAGATGCAGCCTGGAAAATCAACCGTTTCCTCCTGAGCCCTGCTAGTCTTTTGGCAGGTTCAAGGCCACCTAGACCTCCCTAGCGCCTTAAATCGCTTAGGTCATCCGCACAGTGCAAATCTCCCTGCCTAAATAAAACATTATTCTGAGAAGGTAGCACAGTGCTCCTCGTGCCTCTTTTGGTTCTTCAGAAACGACACGTACGTGGGCTGGGTTCAACTTTGATACTGGGGCCTTATGAGAAACGGAGGAATTCCCTAGTTGAACGAGGAATCCTCGTAGCCTCCAAGGTGCCTACATAGGGCGTTCTGCGAGTCCTTCCTTGCGTGCTGGAATGTGCCTCAAAGGAAAGGGTGCTTTACAGGAAAGACAAAAGGTGTTTCCACTTCCTTGCCTGAGGCATGCCAGAGCCCCCTTTACATACAGGGCGATCTACGCTGATCACCAAGATCAAAACAAAGTCCAGGACGGCAGCCACAGTGCTGGCAGGCAGGCAGCATTTGCCCAGAAGCCTTAGTCATGGCAGTGGCTTAACGCTAGTGTGCCGCTCAGGACTCCTAGGACTCCTGGGTCCTCACCCCCTGGGCGTGGAAAAACACTGTGTACCCAATGCCTCTTCTTAGGCGACCTACCCAAACACAGGTCCCTAGGCCCCTTCGGATCATTTCTCTGCATGGCGAAGGAAAGGCAACGCTCTGCTCTCTCTCTTCGGTGCCCATGGAGATTGCCAGGCTTTCAACAGGCCTCCCGAGCACAGGCCTAGCAGGTCTCAGGTGTAATGCAAAAGGTCCCCACTGCTGGACCACTGCTGCAATGACAAAACGCTGTGGTTATTGTTCAGACTGGGAACCCTTACCTGCCGTCTTCTCTCTGCCAAGCAGAAGGCCGACTACAGAGGCAGCGCGACAAACGTACAATTTGCCCCTTGAACGCTACCTCGGGTTTTCTGAGCTACAGGGACCATTTGGCCTATCCCCGGGAATCGTGTCCTTGAAGCCATTCAGCCCATGCCGGAGCCCCTTGGCGCCAAAGTTTTATCAGGGAAGGTCCAGCGTGCTGCTTGAGTCTCTCTTGGTTGGTCAGAAACTACAGGTGCATGTGCTGGGTTCAATTTTGATATTGGTTACCTAGAGCGAAGAGCATTACTTTCCCAGCGGGAGAGCTGAAAGTGCGGCCTCAGAGCGTCCTGAGACACAGTGTGGTTGCTCGTGTTCTCTTCACAAGTAGAATGGCTATGTGAGGGAAAGGGAGCTCTCCTAGAGAAACACTCTGCTTTCTGTACCGTGCAGGAGGCCTCCCGGCGCCCTATATACATAAAGGGAACACTGTGCTGTTCCGCGAGGACCAAAGTAAGGTTCAGGTATTCCCTCCACGAACTGAGGCGTGCAGAGGCTTTCCACGAAACCTTAGGCAAGTAGTGCATGAATGTTCGTGGGCCTTTCCCAGGACCCCCGCTGCCTCAGCATGTCCCCTGGAAGAACACTGTGTACCGAGTACTCTTCTTGGCCCCCTGAGCACCGTGCCGCTACCAAAGCCCTCCGGATCATCTCTTTGCATGCCGAGTGAGAGGCAACACACTCTTTTCTTTGTTGGCTAGCTAGATAGCCAAGACATTCAAAAGTGCTCCCCGAACAGAGGTGTAGAAGGTCTTAGGTGTAATGGCCTAGTGTGTCTCTCAGGGCTGCCGCTGAGGAGCAAGGAGAAAGCCGGTGCGTAGTGTTCCTTCTGGGTGTACTTAGCTACCGGCTCGTTCTGGCGAGCAGTCACTCGACGTTAGCTGCAGTCTGGAAAATGGACGGTTTCCCCCTGCACACTGCTAGGCTTTTGGCAGCTGCAGGGACACCTAACTCACTCGACCTAGCCCCTCCAATATTTCGTGCCATTCGCACAGTGCGCCACACCCCGGCTACCAAGTTATTCAGAGGAGGGGCCACAGTCCTCCTTGTGTCCCTTTCGGTGCGGGAGAACCTATGGGTACGTGGGGCCGTGCTCAACTTTGAGATTGGGACCTTCAGAGCACTGTAGTACCTCCCAACTGGAAAGAAGGATGGTTCAACGTGAAAGCTGCCTGAAATACAGTGCTCTGTCAGCCCACGCGTGCCTGCTGGCATGTCTTTGGAAGGAAAGTGGGCTTTCCTTGAGAGGCATAGTGTGTTTCCACGTCCACTCCTGAGGCACCCCAGGGTCGCCTCTACCTAAAAGGAACACTACGCTGAGCGCCAAGCTGAAGGCAAGGTCCGGGAATTGCATCCACAGCGCCGGGCAGCCATGCAGCGTTTCCCAGGGAGCCTCACTCAAAGCAGTGGCTAAACGCTAGTGTGCTTTGCAGGACTCCTGGGACGCCCGCGTCCTCACCACGTCTCATGGAAACACAGTGTGTACCGGATGCCACTTCTTAGGCGACCTACCAACATACAGGGGCCTAGGCCCTTCGGATCATCTCTTGGAATGAAGAGTGAAAGGCAAAACACCGCTCTCTTGGTCGCACAGGTGGATTGCCAGTCTTTCGAAAGTCCTCCCGAGCACAGGTCTAGCAGGTCTTAGGTGTACTGCAGGTGGTCCCCGCCGCTGAACCCGAACTGCAATGGGAAAAACCCTCGGCTCGCTGTTCATCCTGGGAACGCCAGCCTGCCCTCGCTCGCCGAGCAGACAGTCGACTTTAGATGCAGCCTGACATACGGACTTGTTGCCCCTGCAACACTGCCTAAGCTTTTGTAAGGGAAAAGGACACTTTGGCCTAACCCAAGGAATTATGTCGGTCCCGCCACTCAGCCCAAGCAGAACTCCCTTCGTGCCAAAGTTTTATCAGGGAAGGTCCAGGGGGCTGCGTGAGTCTCTTTTCGTTGCTCAGAAACTACCCGTCCGTGGGCTGTGCCAAGTCTGGCATCGGGACCTAAGGAGGGAAGCGTTATTTTCCCAACGGGAAAGCAGGCCACCTGCGGCCTCCAACTTAAGTGAAAACCAATGCGGTTGCCCGTCATCTCTACACAGTGGCAAGGCCGACTGAGGGAGAGGCAGCTTTCCTCGATTAACACAGTGTTTCCTACTCGTGGCAGGAGGCCTCCAGCAGCCCTCTTCACATAACGGGAAAAGCAGACCTGTCCCCCAGGCTCAACGTAATGTCCGGGTTTCCATCCACGGGTGGCCGTGTGCAAACGATTTCCATGACCCCGGCCGGGAAGGTAGGGCATTCAGGCCAGTGTGCCCTTCCTAGGACTCCCGCCGCCTCACCATGTCCCTTGGAAGAACGCTGTGTGCTCAGTGACTCTTCTTGGCCGACTGCGCACCGTGCCGCTACCTGGGTACTCCGGGTCGTCTCTTTGAGTGCACCGTGAAAGGCAAGGCAGTGTTTTCGTCGTTGGATCGATAGACTGACAAGTCTTTCAAATGTGCCCCGACCAGAGTTCTGGAAAGTCCTCGGTGTAATGCCAGTGGCTCTCAGGGCGGACCCTGAGCTGCAGTGAAACAACTCTGTGCTTCGTGTTCCGTCTCGCTTTACACACCTGCCGTCTCTCTCTGCCAAGCAGAAACACGACTTTTAGATGCAGCCTGGAAAATCAACCGTTTCCTCCTGAGCCCTGCTAGTCTTTTGGCAGGTTCAAGGCCACCTAGACCTCCCTAGCGCCTTAAATCGCTTAGGTCATCCGCACAGTGCAAATCTCCCTGCCTAAATAAAACATTATTCTGAGAAGGTAGCACAGTGCTCCTCGTGCCTCTTTTGGTTCTTCAGAAACGACACGTACGTGGGCTGGGTTCAACTTTGATACTGGGGCCTTATGAGAAACGGAGGAATTCCCTAGTTGAACGAGGAATCCTCGTAGCCTCCAAGGTGCCTACATAGGGCGTTCTGCGAGTCCTTCCTTGCGTGCTGGAATGTGCCTCAAAGGAAAGGGTGCTTTACAGGAAAGACAAAAGGTGTTTCCACTTCCTTGCCTGAGGCATGCCAGAGCCCCCTTTACATACAGGGCGATCTACGCTGATCACCAAGATCAAAACAAAGTCCAGGACGGCAGCCACAGTGCTGGCAGGCAGGCAGCATTTGCCCAGAAGCCTTAGTCATGGCAGTGGCTTAACGCTAGTGTGCCGCTCAGGACTCCTAGGACTCCTGGGTCCTCACCCCCTGGGCGTGGAAAAACACTGTGTACCCAATGCCTCTTCTTAGGCGACCTACCCAAACACAGGTCCCTAGGCCCCTTCGGATCATTTCTCTGCATGGCGAAGGAAAGGCAACGCTCTGCTCTCTCTCTTCGGTGCCCATGGAGATTGCCAGGCTTTCAACAGGCCTCCCGAGCACAGGCCTAGCAGGTCTCAGGTGTAATGCAAAAGGTCCCCACTGCTGGACCACTGCTGCAATGACAAAACGCTGTGTTTATTGTTCAGACTGGGAACCCTTACCTGCCGTCTTCTCTCTGCCAAGCAGAAGGCCGACTACAGAGGCAGCCCGACAAACGTACAATTTGCCCCTTGAACGCTACCTCGGGTTTTCTGAGCTACAGGGACCATTTGGCCTATCCCCGGGAATCGTGTCCTTGAAGCCATTCAGCCCATGCCGGAGCCCCTTGGCGCCAAAGTTTTATCAGGGAAGGTCCAGCGTGCTGCTTGAGTCTCTCTTGGTTGGTCAGAAACTACAGGTGCATGTGCTGGGTTCAATTTTGATATTGGTTACCTAGAGCGAAGAGCATTACTTTCCCAGCGGGAGAGCTGAAAGTGCGGCCTCAGAGCGTCCTGAGACACAGTGTGGTTGCTCGTGTTCTCTTCACAAGTAGAATGGCTATGTGAGGGAAAGGGAGCTCTCCTAGAGAAACACTCTGCTTTCTGTACCGTGCAGGAGGCCTCCCGGCGCCCTATATACATAAAGGGAACACTGTGCTGTTCCGCGAGGACCAAAGTAAGGTTCAGGTATTCCCTCCACGAACTGAGGCGTGCAGAGGCTTTCCACGAAACCTTAGGCAAGTAGTGCATGAATGTTCGTGGGCCTTTCCCAGGACCCCCGCTGCCTCAGCATGTCCCCTGGAAGAACACTGTGTACCGAGTACTCTTCTTGGCCCCCTGAGCACCGTGCCGCTACCAAAGCCCTCCGGATCATCTCTTTGCATGCCGAGTGAGAGGCAACACACTCTTTTCTTTGTTGGCTAGCTAGATAGCCAAGACATTCAAAAGTGCTCCCCGAACAGAGGTGTAGAAGGTCTTAGGTGTAATGGCCTAGTGTGTCTCTCAGGGCTGCCGCTGAGGAGCAAGGAGAAAGCCGGTGCGTAGTGTTCCTTCTGGGTGTACTTAGCTACCGGCTCGTTCTGGCGAGCAGTCACTCGACGTTAGCTGCAGTCTGGAAAATGGACGGTTTCCCCCTGCACACTGCTAGGCTTTTGGCAGCTGCAGGGACACCTAACTCACTCGACCTAGCCCCTCCAATATTTCGTGCCATTCGCACAGTGCGCCACACCCCGGCTACCAAGTTATTCAGAGGAGGGGCCACAGTCCTCCTTGTGTCCCTTTCGGTGCGGGAGAACCTATGGGTACGTGGGGCCGTGCTCAACTTTGAGACTGGGACCTTCAGAGCACTGTAGTACCTCCCAACTGGAAAGAAGGATGGTTCAACGTGAAAGCTGCCTGAAATACAGTGCTCTGTCAGCCCACGCGTGCCTGCTGGCATGTCTTTGGAAGGAAAGTGGGCTTTCCTTGAGAGGCATAGTGTGTTTCCACGTCCACTCCTGAGGCACCCCAGGGTCGCCTCTACCTAAAAGGAACACTACGCTGAGCGCCAAGCTGAAGGCAAGGTCCGGGAATTGCATCCACAGCGCCGGGCAGCCATGCAGCGTTTCCCAGGGAGCCTCACTCAAAGCAGTGGCTAAACGCTAGTGTGCTTTGCAGGACTCCTGGGACTCCCGCGTCCTCACCACGTCTCATGGAAACACAGTGTGTACCGGATGCCACTTCTTAGGCGACCTACCAACATACAGGGGCCTAGGCCCTTCGGATCATCTCTTGGAATGAAGAGTGAAAGGCAAAACACCGCTCTCTTGGTCGCACAGGTGGATTGCCAGTCTTTCGAAAGTCCTCCCGAGCACAGGTCTAGCAGGTCTTAGGTGTACTGCAGGTGGTCCCCGCCGCTGAACCCGAACTGCAATGGGAAAAACCCTCGGCTCGCTGTTCATCCTGGGAACGCCAGCCTGCCCTCGCTCGCCGAGCAGACAGTCGACTTTAGATGCAGCCTGACATACGGACTTGTTGCCCCTGCAACACTGCCTAAGCTTTTGTAAGGGAAAAGGACACTTTGGCCTAACCCAAGGAATTATGTCGGTCCCGCCACTCAGCCCAAGCAGAACTCCCTTCGTGCCAAAGTTTTATCAGGGAAGGTCCAGGGGGCTGCGTGAGTCTCTTTTCGTTGCTCAGAAACTACCCGTCCGTGGGCTGTGCCAAGTCTGGCATCGGGACCTAAGGAGGGAAGCGTTATTTTCCCAACGGGAAAGCAGGCCACCTGCGGCCTCCAACTTAAGTGAAAACCAATGCGGTTGCCCGTCATCTCTACACAGTGGCAAGGCCGACTGAGGGAGAGGCAGCTTTCCTCGATTAACACAGTGTTTCCTACTCGTGGCAGGAGGCCTCCAGCAGCCCTCTTCACATAACGGGAAAAGCAGACCTGTCCCCCAGGCTCAACGTAATGTCCGGGTTTCCATCCACGGGTGGCCGTGTGCAAACGATTTCCATGACCCCGGCCGGGAAGGTAGGGCATTCAGGCCAGTGTGCCCTTCCTAGGACTCCCGCCGCCTCACCATGTCCCTTGGAAGAACGCTGTGTGCTCAGTGACTCTTCTTGGCCGACTGCGCACCGTGCCGCTACCTGGGTACTCCGGGTCGTCTCTTTGAGTGCACCGTGAAAGGCAAGGCAGTGTTTTCGTCGTTGGATCGATAGACTGACAAGTCTTTCAAATGTGCCCCGACCAGAGTTCTGGAAAGTCCTCGGTGTAATGCCAGTGGCTCTCAGGGCGGACCCTGAGCTGCAGTGAAACAACTCTGTGCTTCGTGTTCCTTCTCGCTTTACACACCTGCCGTCTCTCTCTGCCAAGCAGAAACACGACTTTTAGATGCAGCCTGGAAAATCAACCGTTTCCTCCTGAGCCCTGCTAGTCTTTTGGCAGGTTCAAGGCCACCTAGACCTCCCTAGCGCCTTAAATCGCTTAGGTCATCCGCACAGTGCAAATCTCCCTGCCTAAATAAAACATTATTCTGAGAAGGTAGCACAGTGCTCCTCGTGCCTCTTTTGGTTCTTCAGAAACGACACGTACGTGGGCTGGGTTCAACTTTGATACTGGGGCCTTATGAGAAACGGAGGAATTCCCTAGTTGAACGAGGAATCCTCGTAGCCTCCAAGGTGCCTACATAGGGCGTTCTGCGAGTCCTTCCTTGCGTGCTGGAATGTGCCTCAAAGGAAAGGGTGCTTTACAGGAAAGACAAAAGGTGTTTCCACTTCCTTGCCTGAGGCATGCCAGAGCCCCCTTTACATACAGGGCGATCTACGCTGATCACCAAGATCAAAACAAAGTCCAGGACGGCAGCCACAGTGCTGGCAGGCAGGCAGCATTTGCCCAGAAGCCTTAGTCATGGCAGTGGCTTAACGCTAGTGTGCCGCTCAGGACTCCTAGGACTCCTGGGTCCTCACCCCCTGGGCGTGGAAAAACACTGTGTACCCAATGCCTCTTCTTAGGCGACCTACCCAAACACAGGTCCCTAGGCCCCTTCGGATCATTTCTCTGCATGGCGAAGGAAAGGCAACGCTCTGCTCTCTCTCTTCGGTGCCCATGGAGATTGCCAGGCTTTCAACAGGCCTCCCGAGCACAGGCCTAGCAGGTCTCAGGTGTAATGCAAAAGGTCCCCACTGCTGGACCACTGCTGCAATGACAAAACGCTGTGTTTATTGTTCAGACTGGGAACCCTTACCTGCCGTCTTCTCTCTGCCAAGCAGAAGGCCGACTACAGAGGCAGCCCGACAAACGTACAATTTGCCCCTTGAACGCTACCTCGGGTTTTCTGAGCTACAGGGACCATTTGGCCTATCCCCGGGAATCGTGTCCTTGAAGCCATTCAGCCCATGCCGGAGCCCCTTGGCGCCAAAGTTTTATCAGGGAAGGTCCAGCGTGCTGCTTGAGTCTCTCTTGGTTGGTCAGAAACTACAGGTGCATGTGCTGGGTTCAATTTTGATATTGGTTACCTAGAGCGAAGAGCATTACTTTCCCAGCGGGAGAGCTGAAAGTGCGGCCTCAGAGCGTCCTGAGACACAGTGTGGTTGCTCGTGTTCTCTTCACAAGTAGAATGGCTATGTGAGGGAAAGGGAGCTCTCCTAGAGAAACACTCTGCTTTCTGTACCGTGCAGGAGGCCTCCCGGCGCCCTATATACATAAAGGGAACACTGTGCTGTTCCGCGAGGACCAAAGTAAGGTTCAGGTATTCCCTCCACGAACTGAGGCGTGCAGAGGCTTTCCACGAAACCTTAGGCAAGTAGTGCATGAATGTTCGTGGGCCTTTCCCAGGACCCCCGCTGCCTCAGCATGTCCCCTGGAAGAACACTGTGTACCGAGTACTCTTCTTGGCCCCCTGAGCACCGTGCCGCTACCAAAGCCCTCCGGATCATCTCTTTGCATGCCGAGTGAGAGGCAACACACTCTTTTCTTTGTTGGCTAGCTAGATAGCCAAGACATTCAAAAGTGCTCCCCGAACAGAGGTGTAGAAGGTCTTAGGTGTAATGGCCTAGTGTGTCTCTCAGGGCTGCCGCTGAGGAGCAAGGAGAAAGCCGGTGCGTAGTGTTCCTTCTGGGTGTACTTAGCTACCGGCTCGTTCTGGCGAGCAGTCACTCGACGTTAGCTGCAGTCTGGAAAATGGACGGTTTCCCCCTGCACACTGCTAGGCTTTTGGCAGCTGCAGGGACACCTAACTCACTCGACCTAGCCCCTCCAATATTTCGTGCCATTCGCACAGTGCGCCACACCCCGGCTACCAAGTTATTCAGAGGAGGGGCCACAGTCCTCCTTGTGTCCCTTTCGGTGCGGGAGAACCTATGGGTACGTGGGGCCGTGCTCAACTTTGAGATTGGGACCTTCAGAGCACTGTAGTACCTCCCAACTGGAAAGAAGGATGGTTCAACGTGAAAGCTGCCTGAAATACAGTGCTCTGTCAGCCCACGCGTGCCTGCTGGCATGTCTTTGGAAGGAAAGTGGGCTTTCCTTGAGAGGCATAGTGTGTTTCCACGTCCACTCCTGAGGCACCCCAGGGTCGCCTCTACCTAAAAGGAACACTACGCTGAGCGCCAAGCTGAAGGCAAGGTCCGGGAATTGCATCCACAGCGCCGGGCAGCCATGCAGCGTTTCCCAGGGAGCCTCACTCAAAGCAGTGGCTAAACGCTAGTGTGCTTTGCAGGACTCCTGGGACTCCCGCGTCCTCACCACGTCTCATGGAAACACAGTGTGTACCGGATGCCACTTCTTAGGCGACCTACCAACATACAGGGGCCTAGGCCCTTCGGATCATCTCTTGGAATGAAGAGTGAAAGGCAAAACACCGCTCTCTTGGTCGCACAGGTGGATTGCCAGTCTTTCGAAAGTCCTCCCGAGCACAGGTCTAGCAGGTCTTAGGTGTACTGCAGGTGGTCCCCGCCGCTGAACCCGAACTGCAATGGGAAAAACCCTCGGCTCGCTGTTCATCCTGGGAACGCCAGCCTGCCCTCGCTCGCCGAGCAGACAGTCGACTTTAGATGCAGCCTGACATACGGACTTGTTGCCCCTGCAACACTGCCTAAGCTTTTGTAAGGGAAAAGGACACTTTGGCCTAACCCAAGGAATTATGTCGGTCCCGCCACTCAGCCCAAGCAGAACTCCCTTCGTGCCAAAGTTTTATCAGGGAAGGTCCAGGGGGCTGCGTGAGTCTCTTTTCGTTGCTCAGAAACTACCCGTCCGTGGGCTGTGCCAAGTCTGGCATCGGGACCTAAGGAGGGAAGCGTTATTTTCCCAACGGGAAAGCAGGCCACCTGCGGCCTCCAACTTAAGTGAAAACCAATGCGGTTGCCCGTCATCTCTACACAGTGGCAAGGCCGACTGAGGGAGAGGCAGCTTTCCTCGATTAACACAGTGTTTCCTACTCGTGGCAGGAGGCCTCCAGCAGCCCTCTTCACATAACGGGAAAAGCAGACCTGTCCCCCAGGCTCAACGTAATGTCCGGGTTTCCATCCACGGGTGGCCGTGTGCAAACGATTTCCATGACCCCGGCCGGGAAGGTAGGGCATTCAGGCCAGTGTGCCCTTCCTAGGACTCCCGCCGCCTCACCATGTCCCTTGGAAGAACGCTGTGTGCTCAGTGACTCTTCTTGGCCGACTGCGCACCGTGCCGCTACCTGGGTACTCCGGGTCGTCTCTTTGAGTGCACCGTGAAAGGCAAGGCAGTGTTTTCGTCGTTGGATCGATAGACTGACAAGTCTTTCAAATGTGCCCCGACCAGAGTTCTGGAAAGTCCTCGGTGTAATGCCAGTGGCTCTCAGGGCGGACCCTGAGCTGCAGTGAAACAACTCTGTGCTTCGTGTTCCTTCTCGCTTTACACACCTGCCGTCTCTCTCTGCCAAGCAGAAACACGACTTTTAGATGCAGCCTGGAAAATCAACCGTTTCCTCCTGAGCCCTGCTAGTCTTTTGGCAGGTTCAAGGCCACCTAGACCTCCCTAGCGCCTTAAATCGCTTAGGTCATCCGCACAGTGCAAATCTCCCTGCCTAAATAAAACATTATTCTGAGAAGGTAGCACAGTGCTCCTCGTGCCTCTTTTGGTTCTTCAGAAACGACACGTACGTGGGCTGGGTTCAACTTTGATACTGGGGCCTTATGAGAAACGGAGGAATTCCCTAGTTGAACGAGGAATCCTCGTAGCCTCCAAGGTGCCTACATAGGGCGTTCTGCGAGTCCTTCCTTGCGTGCTGGAATGTGCCTCAAAGGAAAGGGTGCTTTACAGGAAAGACAAAAGGTGTTTCCACTTCCTTGCCTGAGGCATGCCAGAGCCCCCTTTACATACAGGGCGATCTACGCTGATCACCAAGATCAAAACAAAGTCCAGGACGGCAGCCACAGTGCTGGCAGGCAGGCAGCATTTGCCCAGAAGCCTTAGTCATGGCAGTGGCTTAACGCTAGTGTGCCGCTCAGGACTCCTAGGACTCCTGGGTCCTCACCCCCTGGGCGTGGAAAAACACTGTGTACCCAATGCCTCTTCTTAGGCGACCTACCCAAACACAGGTCCCTAGGCCCCTTCGGATCATTTCTCTGCATGGCGAAGGAAAGGCAACGCTCTGCTCTCTCTCTTCGGTGCCCATGGAGATTGCCAGGCTTTCAACAGGCCTCCCGAGCACAGGCCTAGCAGGTCTCAGGTGTAATGCAAAAGGTCCCCACTGCTGGACCACTGCTGCAATGACAAAACGCTGTGTTTATTGTTCAGACTGGGAACCCTTACCTGCCGTCTTCTCTCTGCCAAGCAGAAGGCCGACTACAGAGGCAGCCCGACAAACGTACAATTTGCCCCTTGAACGCTACCTCGGGTTTTCTGAGCTACAGGGACCATTTGGCCTATCCCTGGGAATCGTGTCCTTGAAGCCATTCAGCCCATGCCGGAGCCCCTTGGCGCCAAAGTTTTATCAGGGAAGGTCCAGCGTGCTGCTTGAGTCTCTCTTGGTTGGTCAGAAACTACAGGTGCATGTGCTGGGTTCAATTTTGATATTGGTTACCTAGAGCGAAGAGCATTACTTTCCCAGCGGGAGAGCTGAAAGTGCGGCCTCAGAGCGTCCTGAGACACAGTGTGGTTGCTCGTGTTCTCTTCACAAGTAGAATGGCTATGTGAGGGAAAGGGAGCTCTCCTAGAGAAACACTCTGCTTTCTGTACCGTGCAGGAGGCCTCCCGGCGCCCTATATACATAAAGGGAACACTGTGCTGTTCCGCGAGGACCAAAGTAAGGTTCAGGTATTCCCTCCACGAACTGAGGCGTGCAGAGGCTTTCCACGAAACCTTAGGCAAGTAGTGCATGAATGTTCGTGGGCCTTTCCCAGGACCCCCGCTGCCTCAGCATGTCCCCTGGAAGAACACTGTGTACCGAGTACTCTTCTTGGCCCCCTGAGCACCGTGCCGCTACCAAAGCCCTCCGGATCATCTCTTTGCATGCCGAGTGAGAGGCAACACACTCTTTTCTTTGTTGGCTAGCTAGATAGCCAAGACATTCAAAAGTGCTCCCCGAACAGAGGTGTAGAAGGTCTTAGGTGTAATGGCCTAGTGTGTCTCTCAGGGCTGCCGCTGAGGAGCAAGGAGAAAGCCGGTGCGTAGTGTTCCTTCTGGGTGTACTTAGCTACCGGCTCGTTCTGGCGAGCAGTCACTCGACGTTAGCTGCAGTCTGGAAAATGGACGGTTTCCCCCTGCACACTGCTAGGCTTTTGGCAGCTGCAGGGACACCTAACTCACTCGACCTAGCCCCTCCAATATTTCGTGCCATTCGCACAGTGCGCCACACCCCGGCTACCAAGTTATTCAGAGGAGGGGCCACAGTCCTCCTTGTGTCCCTTTCGGTGCGGGAGAACCTATGGGTACGTGGGGCCGTGCTCAACTTTGAGATTGGGACCTTCAGAGCACTGTAGTACCTCCCAACTGGAAAGAAGGATGGTTCAACGTGAAAGCTGCCTGAAATACAGTGCTCTGTCAGCCCACGCGTGCCTGCTGGCATGTCTTTGGAAGGAAAGTGGGCTTTCCTTGAGAGGCATAGTGTGTTTCCACGTCCACTCCTGAGGCACCCCAGGGTCGCCTCTACCTAAAAGGAACACTACGCTGAGCGCCAAGCTGAAGGCAAGGTCCGGGAATTGCATCCACAGCGCCGGGCAGCCATGCAGCGTTTCCCAGGGAGCCTCACTCAAAGCAGTGGCTAAACGCTAGTGTGCTTTGCAGGACTCCTGGGACGCCCGCGTCCTCACCACGTCTCATGGAAACACAGTGTGTACCGGATGCCACTTCTTAGGCGACCTACCAACATACAGGGGCCTAGGCCCTTCGGATCATCTCTTGGAATGAAGAGTGAAAGGCAAAACACCGCTCTCTTGGTCGCACAGGTGGATTGCCAGTCTTTCGAAAGTCCTCCCGAGCACAGGTCTAGCAGGTCTTAGGTGTACTGCAGGTGGTCCCCGCCGCTGAACCCGAACTGCAATGGGAAAAACCCTCGGCTCGCTGTTCATCCTGGGAACGCCAGCCTGCCCTCGCTCGCCGAGCAGACAGTCGACTTTAGATGCAGCCTGACATACGGACTTGTTGCCCCTGCAACACTGCCTAAGCTTTTGTAAGGGAAAAGGACACTTTGGCCTAACCCAAGGAATTATGTCGGTCCCGCCACTCAGCCCAAGCAGAACTCCCTTCGTGCCAAAGTTTTATCAGGGAAGGTCCAGGGGGCTGCGTGAGTCTCTTTTCGTTGCTCAGAAACTACCCGTCCGTGGGCTGTGCCAAGTCTGGCATCGGGACCTAAGGAGGGAAGCGTTATTTTCCCAACGGGAAAGCAGGCCACCTGCGGCCTCCAACTTAAGTGAAAACCAATGCGGTTGCCCGTCATCTCTACACAGTGGCAAGGCCGACTGAGGGAGAGGCAGCTTTCCTCGATTAACACAGTGTTTCCTACTCGTGGCAGGAGGCCTCCAGCAGCCCTCTTCACATAACGGGAAAAGCAGACCTGTCCCCCAGGCTCAACGTAATGTCCGGGTTTCCATCCACGGGTGGCCGTGTGCAAACGATTTCCATGACCCCGGCCGGGAAGGTAGGGCATTCAGGCCAGTGTGCCCTTCCTAGGACTCCCGCCGCCTCACCATGTCCCTTGGAAGAACGCTGTGTGCTCAGTGACTCTTCTTGGCCGACTGCGCACCGTGCCGCTACCTGGGTACTCCGGGTCGTCTCTTTGAGTGCACCGTGAAAGGCAAGGCAGTGTTTTCGTCGTTGGATCGATAGACTGACAAGTCTTTCAAATGTGCCCCGACCAGAGTTCTGGAAAGTCCTCGGTGTAATGCCAGTGGCTCTCAGGGCGGACCCTGAGCTGCAGTGAAACAACTCTGTGCTTCGTGTTCCTTCTCGCTTTACACACCTGCCGTCTCTCTCTGCCAAGCAGAAACACGACTTTTAGATGCAGCCTGGAAAATCAACCGTTTCCTCCTGAGCCCTGCTAGTCTTTTGGCAGGTTCAAGGCCACCTAGACCTCCCTAGCGCCTTAAATCGCTTAGGTCATCCGCACAGTGCAAATCTCCCTGCCTAAATAAAACATTATTCTGAGAAGGTAGCACAGTGCTCCTCGTGCCTCTTTTGGTTCTTCAGAAACGACACGTACGTGGGCTGGGTTCAACTTTGATACTGGGGCCTTATGAGAAACGGAGGAATTCCCTAGTTGAACGAGGAATCCTCGTAGCCTCCAAGGTGCCTACATAGGGCGTTCTGCGAGTCCTTCCTTGCGTGCTGGAATGTGCCTCAAAGGAAAGGGTGCTTTACAGGAAAGACAAAAGGTGTTTCCACTTCCTTGCCTGAGGCATGCCAGAGCCCCCTTTACATACAGGGCGATCTACGCTGATCACCAAGATCAAAACAAAGTCCAGGACGGCAGCCACAGTGCTGGCAGGCAGGCAGCATTTGCCCAGAAGCCTTAGTCATGGCAGTGGCTTAACGCTAGTGTGCCGCTCAGGACTCCTAGGACTCCTGGGTCCTCACCCCCTGGGCGTGGAAAAACACTGTGTACCCAATGCCTCTTCTTAGGCGACCTACCCAAACACAGGTCCCTAGGCCCCTTCGGATCATTTCTCTGCATGGCGAAGGAAAGGCAACGCTCTGCTCTCTCTCTTCGGTGCCCATGGAGATTGCCAGGCTTTCAACAGGCCTCCCGAGCACAGGCCTAGCAGGTCTCAGGTGTAATGCAAAAGGTCCCCACTGCTGGACCACTGCTGCAATGACAAAACGCTGTGTTTATTGTTCAGACTGGGAACCCTTACCTGCCGTCTTCTCTCTGCCAAGCAGAAGGCCGACTACAGAGGCAGCCCGACAAACGTACAATTTGCCCCTTGAACGCTACCTCGGGTTTTCTGAGCTACAGGGACCATTTGGCCTATCCCCGGGAATCGTGTCCTTGAAGCCATTCAGCCCATGCCGGAGCCCCTTGGCGCCAAAGTTTTATCAGGGAAGGTCCAGCGTGCTGCTTGAGTCTCTCTTGGTTGGTCAGAAACTACAGGTGCATGTGCTGGGTTCAATTTTGATATTGGTTACCTAGAGCGAAGAGCATTACTTTCCCAGCGGGAGAGCTGAAAGTGCGGCCTCAGAGCGTCCTGAGACACAGTGTGGTTGCTCGTGTTCTCTTCACAAGTAGAATGGCTATGTGAGGGAAAGGGAGCTCTCCTAGAGAAACACTCTGCTTTCTGTACCGTGCAGGAGGCCTCCCGGCGCCCTATATACATAAAGGGAACACTGTGCTGTTCCGCGAGGACCAAAGTAAGGTTCAGGTATTCCCTCCACGAACTGAGGCGTGCAGAGGCTTTCCACGAAACCTTAGGCAAGTAGTGCATGAATGTTCGTGGGCCTTTCCCAGGACCCCCGCTGCCTCAGCATGTCCCCTGGAAGAACACTGTGTACCGAGTACTCTTCTTGGCCCCCTGAGCACCGTGCCGCTACCAAAGCCCTCCGGATCATCTCTTTGCATGCCGAGTGAGAGGCAACACACTCTTTTCTTTGTTGGCTAGCTAGATAGCCAAGACATTCAAAAGTGCTCCCCGAACAGAGGTGTAGAAGGTCTTAGGTGTAATGGCCTAGTGTGTCTCTCAGGGCTGCCGCTGAGGAGCAAGGAGAAAGCCGGTGCGTAGTGTTCCTTCTGGGTGTACTTAGCTACCGGCTCGTTCTGGCGAGCAGTCACTCGACGTTAGCTGCAGTCTGGAAAATGGACGGTTTCCCCCTGCACACTGCTAGGCTTTTGGCAGCTGCAGGGACACCTAACTCACTCGACCTAGCCCCTCCAATATTTCGTGCCATTCGCACAGTGCGCCACACCCCGGCTACCAAGTTATTCAGAGGAGGGGCCACAGTCCTCCTTGTGTCCCTTTCGGTGCGGGAGAACCTATGGGTACGTGGGGCCGTGCTCAACTTTGAGACTGGGACCTTCAGAGCACTGTAGTACCTCCCAACTGGAAAGAAGGATGGTTCAACGTGAAAGCTGCCTGAAATACAGTGCTCTGTCAGCCCACGCGTGCCTGCTGGCATGTCTTTGGAAGGAAAGTGGGCTTTCCTTGAGAGGCATAGTGTGTTTCCACGTCCACTCCTGAGGCACCCCAGGGTCGCCTCTACCTAAAAGGAACACTACGCTGAGCGCCAAGCTGAAGGCAAGGTCCGGGAATTGCATCCACAGCGCCGGGCAGCCATGCAGCGTTTCCCAGGGAGCCTCACTCAAAGCAGTGGCTAAACGCTAGTGTGCTTTGCAGGACTCCTGGGACTCCCGCGTCCTCACCACGTCTCATGGAAACACAGTGTGTACCGGATGCCACTTCTTAGGCGACCTACCAACATACAGGGGCCTAGGCCCTTCGGATCATCTCTTGGAATGAAGAGTGAAAGGCAAAACACCGCTCTCTTGGTCGCACAGGTGGATTGCCAGTCTTTCGAAAGTCCTCCCGAGCACAGGTCTAGCAGGTCTTAGGTGTACTGCAGGTGGTCCCCGCCGCTGAACCCGAACTGCAATGGGAAAAACCCTCGGCTCGCTGTTCATCCTGGGAACGCCAGCCTGCCCTCGCTCGCCGAGCAGACAGTCGACTTTAGATGCAGCCTGACATACGGACTTGTTGCCCCTGCAACACTGCCTAAGCTTTTGTAAGGGAAAAGGACACTTTGGCCTAACCCAAGGAATTATGTCGGTCCCGCCACTCAGCCCAAGCAGAACTCCCTTCGTGCCAAAGTTTTATCAGGGAAGGTCCAGGGGGCTGCGTGAGTCTCTTTTCGTTGCTCAGAAACTACCCGTCCGTGGGCTGTGCCAAGTCTGGCATCGGGACCTAAGGAGGGAAGCGTTATTTTCCCAACGGGAAAGCAGGCCACCTGCGGCCTCCAACTTAAGTGAAAACCAATGCGGTTGCCCGTCATCTCTACACAGTGGCAAGGCCGACTGAGGGAGAGGCAGCTTTCCTCGATTAACACAGTGTTTCCTACTCGTGGCAGGAGGCCTCCAGCAGCCCTCTTCACATAACGGGAAAAGCAGACCTGTCCCCCAGGCTCAACGTAATGTCCGGGTTTCCATCCACGGGTGGCCGTGTGCAAACGATTTCCATGACCCCGGCCGGGAAGGTAGGGCATTCAGGCCAGTGTGCCCTTCCTAGGACTCCCGCCGCCTCACCATGTCCCTTGGAAGAACGCTGTGTGCTCAGTGACTCTTCTTGGCCGACTGCGCACCGTGCCGCTACCTGGGTACTCCGGGTCGTCTCTTTGAGTGCACCGTGAAAGGCAAGGCAGTGTTTTCGTCGTTGGATCGATAGACTGACAAGTCTTTCAAATGTGCCCCGACCAGAGTTCTGGAAAGTCCTCGGTGTAATGCCAGTGGCTCTCAGGGCGGACCCTGAGCTGCAGTGAAACAACTCTGTGCTTCGTGTTCCTTCTCGCTTTACACACCTGCCGTCTCTCTCTGCCAAGCAGAAACACGACTTTTAGATGCAGCCTGGAAAATCAACCGTTTCCTCCTGAGCCCTGCTAGTCTTTTGGCAGGTTCAAGGCCACCTAGACCTCCCTAGCGCCTTAAATCGCTTAGGTCATCCGCACAGTGCAAATCTCCCTGCCTAAATAAAACATTATTCTGAGAAGGTAGCACAGTGCTCCTCGTGCCTCTTTTGGTTCTTCAGAAACGACACGTACGTGGGCTGGGTTCAACTTTGATACTGGGGCCTTATGAGAAACGGAGGAATTCCCTAGTTGAACGAGGAATCCTCGTAGCCTCCAAGGTGCCTACATAGGGCGTTCTGCGAGTCCTTCCTTGCGTGCTGGAATGTGCCTCAAAGGAAAGGGTGCTTTACAGGAAAGACAAAAGGTGTTTCCACTTCCTTGCCTGAGGCATGCCAGAGCCCCCTTTACATACAGGGCGATCTACGCTGATCACCAAGATCAAAACAAAGTCCAGGACGGCAGCCACAGTGCTGGCAGGCAGGCAGCATTTGCCCAGAAGCCTTAGTCATGGCAGTGGCTTAACGCTAGTGTGCCGCTCAGGACTCCTAGGACTCCTGGGTCCTCACCCCCTGGGCGTGGAAAAACACTGTGTACCCAATGCCTCTTCTTAGGCGACCTACCCAAACACAGGTCCCTAGGCCCCTTCGGATCATTTCTCTGCATGGCGAAGGAAAGGCAACGCTCTGCTCTCTCTCTTCGGTGCCCATGGAGATTGCCAGGCTTTCAACAGGCCTCCCGAGCACAGGCCTAGCAGGTCTCAGGTGTAATGCAAAAGGTCCCCACTGCTGGACCACTGCTGCAATGACAAAACGCTGTGTTTATTGTTCAGACTGGGAACCCTTACCTGCCGTCTTCTCTCTGCCAAGCAGAAGGCCGACTACAGAGGCAGCCCGACAAACGTACAATTTGCCCCTTGAACGCTACCTCGGGTTTTCTGAGCTACAGGGACCATTTGGCCTATCCCCGGGAATCGTGTCCTTGAAGCCATTCAGCCCATGCCGGAGCCCCTTGGCGCCAAAGTTTTATCAGGGAAGGTCCAGCGTGCTGCTTGAGTCTCTCTTGGTTGGTCAGAAACTACAGGTGCATGTGCTGGGTTCAATTTTGATATTGGTTACCTAGAGCGAAGAGCATTACTTTCCCAGCGGGAGAGCTGAAAGTGCGGCCTCAGAGCGTCCTGAGACACAGTGTGGTTGCTCGTGTTCTCTTCACAAGTAGAATGGCTATGTGAGGGAAAGGGAGCTCTCCTAGAGAAACACTCTGCTTTCTGTACCGTGCAGGAGGCCTCCCGGCGCCCTATATACATAAAGGGAACACTGTGCTGTTCCGCGAGGACCAAAGTAAGGTTCAGGTATTCCCTCCACGAACTGAGGCGTGCAGAGGCTTTCCACGAAACCTTAGGCAAGTAGTGCATGAATGTTCGTGGGCCTTTCCCAGGACCCCCGCTGCCTCAGCATGTCCCCTGGAAGAACACTGTGTACCGAGTACTCTTCTTGGCCCCCTGAGCACCGTGCCGCTACCAAAGCCCTCCGGATCATCTCTTTGCATGCCGAGTGAGAGGCAACACACTCTTTTCTTTGTTGGCTAGCTAGATAGCCAAGACATTCAAAAGTGCTCCCCGAACAGAGGTGTAGAAGGTCTTAGGTGTAATGGCCTAGTGTGTCTCTCAGGGCTGCCGCTGAGGAGCAAGGAGAAAGCCGGTGCGTAGTGTTCCTTCTGGGTGTACTTAGCTACCGGCTCGTTCTGGCGAGCAGTCACTCGACGTTAGCTGCAGTCTGGAAAATGGACGGTTTCCCCCTGCACACTGCTAGGCTTTTGGCAGCTGCAGGGACACCTAACTCACTCGACCTAGCCCCTCCAATATTTCGTGCCATTCGCACAGTGCGCCACACCCCGGCTACCAAGTTATTCAGAGGAGGGGCCACAGTCCTCCTTGTGTCCCTTTCGGTGCGGGAGAACCTATGGGTACGTGGGGCCGTGCTCAACTTTGAGATTGGGACCTTCAGAGCACTGTAGTACCTCCCAACTGGAAAGAAGGATGGTTCAACGTGAAAGCTGCCTGAAATACAGTGCTCTGTCAGCCCACGCGTGCCTGCTGGCATGTCTTTGGAAGGAAAGTGGGCTTTCCTTGAGAGGCATAGTGTGTTTCCACGTCCACTCCTGAGGCACCCCAGGGTCGCCTCTACCTAAAAGGAACACTACGCTGAGCGCCAAGCTGAAGGCAAGGTCCGGGAATTGCATCCACAGCGCCGGGCAGCCATGCAGCGTTTCCCAGGGAGCCTCACTCAAAGCAGTGGCTAAACGCTAGTGTGCTTTGCAGGACTCCTGGGACTCCCGCGTCCTCACCACGTCTCATGGAAACACAGTGTGTACCGGATGCCACTTCTTAGGCGACCTACCAACATACAGGGGCCTAGGCCCTTCGGATCATCTCTTGGAATGAAGAGTGAAAGGCAAAACACCGCTCTCTTGGTCGCACAGGTGGATTGCCAGTCTTTCGAAAGTCCTCCCGAGCACAGGTCTAGCAGGTCTTAGGTGTACTGCAGGTGGTCCCCGCCGCTGAACCCGAACTGCAATGGGAAAAACCCTCGGCTCGCTGTTCATCCTGGGAACGCCAGCCTGCCCTCGCTCGCCGAGCAGACAGTCGACTTTAGATGCAGCCTGACATACGGACTTGTTGCCCCTGCAACACTGCCTAAGCTTTTGTAAGGGAAAAGGACACTTTGGCCTAACCCAAGGAATTATGTCGGTCCCGCCACTCAGCCCAAGCAGAACTCCCTTCGTGCCAAAGTTTTATCAGGGAAGGTCCAGGGGGCTGCGTGAGTCTCTTTTCGTTGCTCAGAAACTACCCGTCCGTGGGCTGTGCCAAGTCTGGCATCGGGACCTAAGGAGGGAAGCGTTATTTTCCCAACGGGAAAGCAGGCCACCTGCGGCCTCCAACTTAAGTGAAAACCAATGCGGTTGCCCGTCATCTCTACACAGTGGCAAGGCCGACTGAGGGAGAGGCAGCTTTCCTCGATTAACACAGTGTTTCCTACTCGTGGCAGGAGGCCTCCAGCAGCCCTCTTCACATAACGGGAAAAGCAGACCTGTCCCCCAGGCTCAACGTAATGTCCGGGTTTCCATCCACGGGTGGCCGTGTGCAAACGATTTCCATGACCCCGGCCGGGAAGGTAGGGCATTCAGGCCAGTGTGCCCTTCCTAGGACTCCCGCCGCCTCACCATGTCCCTTGGAAGAACGCTGTGTGCTCAGTGACTCTTCTTGGCCGACTGCGCACCGTGCCGCTACCTGGGTACTCCGGGTCGTCTCTTTGAGTGCACCGTGAAAGGCAAGGCAGTGTTTTCGTCGTTGGATCGATAGACTGACAAGTCTTTCAAATGTGCCCCGACCAGAGTTCTGGAAAGTCCTCGGTGTAATGCCAGTGGCTCTCAGGGCGGACCCTGAGCTGCAGTGAAACAACTCTGTGCTTCGTGTTCCTTCTCGCTTTACACACCTGCCGTCTCTCTCTGCCAAGCAGAAACACGACTTTTAGATGCAGCCTGGAAAATCAACCGTTTCCTCCTGAGCCCTGCTAGTCTTTTGGCAGGTTCAAGGCCACCTAGACCTCCCTAGCGCCTTAAATCGCTTAGGTCATCCGCACAGTGCAAATCTCCCTGCCTAAATAAAACATTATTCTGAGAAGGTAGCACAGTGCTCCTCGTGCCTCTTTTGGTTCTTCAGAAACGACACGTACGTGGGCTGGGTTCAACTTTGATACTGGGGCCTTATGAGAAACGGAGGAATTCCCTAGTTGAACGAGGAATCCTCGTAGCCTCCAAGGTGCCTACATAGGGCGTTCTGCGAGTCCTTCCTTGCGTGCTGGAATGTGCCTCAAAGGAAAGGGTGCTTTACAGGAAAGACAAAAGGTGTTTCCACTTCCTTGCCTGAGGCATGCCAGAGCCCCCTTTACATACAGGGCGATCTACGCTGATCACCAAGATCAAAACAAAGTCCAGGACGGCAGCCACAGTGCTGGCAGGCAGGCAGCATTTGCCCAGAAGCCTTAGTCATGGCAGTGGCTTAACGCTAGTGTGCCGCTCAGGACTCCTAGGACTCCTGGGTCCTCACCCCCTGGGCGTGGAAAAACACTGTGTACCCAATGCCTCTTCTTAGGCGACCTACCCAAACACAGGTCCCTAGGCCCCTTCGGATCATTTCTCTGCATGGCGAAGGAAAGGCAACGCTCTGCTCTCTCTCTTCGGTGCCCATGGAGATTGCCAGGCTTTCAACAGGCCTCCCGAGCACAGGCCTAGCAGGTCTCAGGTGTAATGCAAAAGGTCCCCACTGCTGGACCACTGCTGCAATGACAAAACGCTGTGTTTATTGTTCAGACTGGGAACCCTTACCTGCCGTCTTCTCTCTGCCAAGCAGAAGGCCGACTACAGAGGCAGCCCGACAAACGTACAATTTGCCCCTTGAACGCTACCTCGGGTTTTCTGAGCTACAGGGACCATTTGGCCTATCCCCGGGAATCGTGTCCTTGAAGCCATTCAGCCCATGCCGGAGCCCCTTGGCGCCAAAGTTTTATCAGGGAAGGTCCAGCGTGCTGCTTGAGTCTCTCTTGGTTGGTCAGAAACTACAGGTGCATGTGCTGGGTTCAATTTTGATATTGGTTACCTAGAGCGAAGAGCATTACTTTCCCAGCGGGAGAGCTGAAAGTGCGGCCTCAGAGCGTCCTGAGACACAGTGTGGTTGCTCGTGTTCTCTTCACAAGTAGAATGGCTATGTGAGGGAAAGGGAGCTCTCCTAGAGAAACACTCTGCTTTCTGTACCGTGCAGGAGGCCTCCCGGCGCCCTATATACATAAAGGGAACACTGTGCTGTTCCGCGAGGACCAAAGTAAGGTTCAGGTATTCCCTCCACGAACTGAGGCGTGCAGAGGCTTTCCACGAAACCTTAGGCAAGTAGTGCATGAATGTTCGTGGGCCTTTCCCAGGACCCCCGCTGCCTCAGCATGTCCCCTGGAAGAACACTGTGTACCGAGTACTCTTCTTGGCCCCCTGAGCACCGTGCCGCTACCAAAGCCCTCCGGATCATCTCTTTGCATGCCGAGTGAGAGGCAACACACTCTTTTCTTTGTTGGCTAGCTAGATAGCCAAGACATTCAAAAGTGCTCCCCGAACAGAGGTGTAGAAGGTCTTAGGTGTAATGGCCTAGTGTGTCTCTCAGGGCTGCCGCTGAGGAGCAAGGAGAAAGCCGGTGCGTAGTGTTCCTTCTGGGTGTACTTAGCTACCGGCTCGTTCTGGCGAGCAGTCACTCGACGTTAGCTGCAGTCTGGAAAATGGACGGTTTCCCCCTGCACACTGCTAGGCTTTTGGCAGCTGCAGGGACACCTAACTCACTCGACCTAGCCCCTCCAATATTTCGTGCCATTCGCACAGTGCGCCACACCCCGGCTACCAAGTTATTCAGAGGAGGGGCCACAGTCCTCCTTGTGTCCCTTTCGGTGCGGGAGAACCTATGGGTACGTGGGGCCGTGCTCAACTTTGAGACTGGGACCTTCAGAGCACTGTAGTACCTCCCAACTGGAAAGAAGGATGGTTCAACGTGAAAGCTGCCTGAAATACAGTGCTCTGTCAGCCCACGCGTGCCTGCTGGCATGTCTTTGGAAGGAAAGTGGGCTTTCCTTGAGAGGCATAGTGTGTTTCCACGTCCACTCCTGAGGCACCCCAGGGTCGCCTCTACCTAAAAGGAACACTACGCTGAGCGCCAAGCTGAAGGCAAGGTCCGGGAATTGCATCCACAGCGCCGGGCAGCCATGCAGCGTTTCCCAGGGAGCCTCACTCAAAGCAGTGGCTAAACGCTAGTGTGCTTTGCAGGACTCCTGGGACTCCCGCGTCCTCACCACGTCTCATGGAAACACAGTGTGTACCGGATGCCACTTCTTAGGCGACCTACCAACATACAGGGGCCTAGGCCCTTCGGATCATCTCTTGGAATGAAGAGTGAAAGGCAAAACACCGCTCTCTTGGTCGCACAGGTGGATTGCCAGTCTTTCGAAAGTCCTCCCGAGCACAGGTCTAGCAGGTCTTAGGTGTACTGCAGGTGGTCCCCGCCGCTGAACCCGAACTGCAATGGGAAAAACCCTCGGCTCGCTGTTCATCCTGGGAACGCCAGCCTGCCCTCGCTCGCCGAGCAGACAGTCGACTTTAGATGCAGCCTGACATACGGACTTGTTGCCCCTGCAACACTGCCTAAGCTTTTGTAAGGGAAAAGGACACTTTGGCCTAACCCAAGGAATTATGTCGGTCCCGCCACTCAGCCCAAGCAGAACTCCCTTCGTGCCAAAGTTTTATCAGGGAAGGTCCAGGGGGCTGCGTGAGTCTCTTTTCGTTGCTCAGAAACTACCCGTCCGTGGGCTGTGCCAAGTCTGGCATCGGGACCTAAGGAGGGAAGCGTTATTTTCCCAACGGGAAAGCAGGCCACCTGCGGCCTCCAACTTAAGTGAAAACCAATGCGGTTGCCCGTCATCTCTACACAGTGGCAAGGCCGACTGAGGGAGAGGCAGCTTTCCTCGATTAACACAGTGTTTCCTACTCGTGGCAGGAGGCCTCCAGCAGCCCTCTTCACATAACGGGAAAAGCAGACCTGTCCCCCAGGCTCAACGTAATGTCCGGGTTTCCATCCACGGGTGGCCGTGTGCAAACGATTTCCATGACCCCGGCCGGGAAGGTAGGGCATTCAGGCCAGTGTGCCCTTCCTAGGACTCCCGCCGCCTCACCATGTCCCTTGGAAGAACGCTGTGTGCTCAGTGACTCTTCTTGGCCGACTGCGCACCGTGCCGCTACCTGGGTACTCCGGGTCGTCTCTTTGAGTGCACCGTGAAAGGCAAGGCAGTGTTTTCGTCGTTGGATCGATAGACTGACAAGTCTTTCAAATGTGCCCCGACCAGAGTTCTGGAAAGTCCTCGGTGTAATGCCAGTGGCTCTCAGGGCGGACCCTGAGCTGCAGTGAAACAACTCTGTGCTTCGTGTTCCTTCTCGCTTTACACACCTGCCGTCTCTCTCTGCCAAGCAGAAACACGACTTTTAGATGCAGCCTGGAAAATCAACCGTTTCCTCCTGAGCCCTGCTAGTCTTTTGGCAGGTTCAAGGCCACCTAGACCTCCCTAGCGCCTTAAATCGCTTAGGTCATCCGCACAGTGCAAATCTCCCTGCCTAAATAAAACATTATTCTGAGAAGGTAGCACAGTGCTCCTCGTGCCTCTTTTGGTTCTTCAGAAACGACACGTACGTGGGCTGGGTTCAACTTTGATACTGGGGCCTTATGAGAAACGGAGGAATTCCCTAGTTGAACGAGGAATCCTCGTAGCCTCCAAGGTGCCTACATAGGGCGTTCTGCGAGTCCTTCCTTGCGTGCTGGAATGTGCCTCAAAGGAAAGGGTGCTTTACAGGAAAGACAAAAGGTGTTTCCACTTCCTTGCCTGAGGCATGCCAGAGCCCCCTTTACATACAGGGCGATCTACGCTGATCACCAAGATCAAAACAAAGTCCAGGACGGCAGCCACAGTGCTGGCAGGCAGGCAGCATTTGCCCAGAAGCCTTAGTCATGGCAGTGGCTTAACGCTAGTGTGCCGCTCAGGACTCCTAGGACTCCTGGGTCCTCACCCCCTGGGCGTGGAAAAACACTGTGTACCCAATGCCTCTTCTTAGGCGACCTACCCAAACACAGGTCCCTAGGCCCCTTCGGATCATTTCTCTGCATGGCGAAGGAAAGGCAACGCTCTGCTCTCTCTCTTCGGTGCCCATGGAGATTGCCAGGCTTTCAACAGGCCTCCCGAGCACAGGCCTAGCAGGTCTCAGGTGTAATGCAAAAGGTCCCCACTGCTGGACCACTGCTGCAATGACAAAACGCTGTGTTTATTGTTCAGACTGGGAACCCTTACCTGCCGTCTTCTCTCTGCCAAGCAGAAGGCCGACTACAGAGGCAGCCCGACAAACGTACAATTTGCCCCTTGAACGCTACCTCGGGTTTTCTGAGCTACAGGGACCATTTGGCCTATCCCCGGGAATCGTGTCCTTGAAGCCATTCAGCCCATGCCGGAGCCCCTTGGCGCCAAAGTTTTATCAGGGAAGGTCCAGCGTGCTGCTTGAGTCTCTCTTGGTTGGTCAGAAACTACAGGTGCATGTGCTGGGTTCAATTTTGATATTGGTTACCTAGAGCGAAGAGCATTACTTTCCCAGCGGGAGAGCTGAAAGTGCGGCCTCAGAGCGTCCTGAGACACAGTGTGGTTGCTCGTGTTCTCTTCACAAGTAGAATGGCTATGTGAGGGAAAGGGAGCTCTCCTAGAGAAACACTCTGCTTTCTGTACCGTGCAGGAGGCCTCCCGGCGCCCTATATACATAAAGGGAACACTGTGCTGTTCCGCGAGGACCAAAGTAAGGTTCAGGTATTCCCTCCACGAACTGAGGCGTGCAGAGGCTTTCCACGAAACCTTAGGCAAGTAGTGCATGAATGTTCGTGGGCCTTTCCCAGGACCCCCGCTGCCTCAGCATGTCCCCTGGAAGAACACTGTGTACCGAGTACTCTTCTTGGCCCCCTGAGCACCGTGCCGCTACCAAAGCCCTCCGGATCATCTCTTTGCATGCCGAGTGAGAGGCAACACACTCTTTTCTTTGTTGGCTAGCTAGATAGCCAAGACATTCAAAAGTGCTCCCCGAACAGAGGTGTAGAAGGTCTTAGGTGTAATGGCCTAGTGTGTCTCTCAGGGCTGCCGCTGAGGAGCAAGGAGAAAGCCGGTGCGTAGTGTTCCTTCTGGGTGTACTTAGCTACCGGCTCGTTCTGGCGAGCAGTCACTCGACGTTAGCTGCAGTCTGGAAAATGGACGGTTTCCCCCTGCACACTGCTAGGCTTTTGGCAGCTGCAGGGACACCTAACTCACTCGACCTAGCCCCTCCAATATTTCGTGCCATTCGCACAGTGCGCCACACCCCGGCTACCAAGTTATTCAGAGGAGGGGCCACAGTCCTCCTTGTGTCCCTTTCGGTGCGGGAGAACCTATGGGTACGTGGGGCCGTGCTCAACTTTGAGATTGGGACCTTCAGAGCACTGTAGTACCTCCCAACTGGAAAGAAGGATGGTTCAACGTGAAAGCTGCCTGAAATACAGTGCTCTGTCAGCCCACGCGTGCCTGCTGGCATGTCTTTGGAAGGAAAGTGGGCTTTCCTTGAGAGGCATAGTGTGTTTCCACGTCCACTCCTGAGGCACCCCAGGGTCGCCTCTACCTAAAAGGAACACTACGCTGAGCGCCAAGCTGAAGGCAAGGTCCGGGAATTGCATCCACAGCGCCGGGCAGCCATGCAGCGTTTCCCAGGGAGCCTCACTCAAAGCAGTGGCTAAACGCTAGTGTGCTTTGCAGGACTCCTGGGACTCCCGCGTCCTCACCACGTCTCATGGAAACACAGTGTGTACCGGATGCCACTTCTTAGGCGACCTACCAACATACAGGGGCCTAGGCCCTTCGGATCATCTCTTGGAATGAAGAGTGAAAGGCAAAACACCGCTCTCTTGGTCGCACAGGTGGATTGCCAGTCTTTCGAAAGTCCTCCCGAGCACAGGTCTAGCAGGTCTTAGGTGTACTGCAGGTGGTCCCCGCCGCTGAACCCGAACTGCAATGGGAAAAACCCTCGGCTCGCTGTTCATCCTGGGAACGCCAGCCTGCCCTCGCTCGCCGAGCAGACAGTCGACTTTAGATGCAGCCTGACATACGGACTTGTTGCCCCTGCAACACTGCCTAAGCTTTTGTAAGGGAAAAGGACACTTTGGCCTAACCCAAGGAATTATGTCGGTCCCGCCACTCAGCCCAAGCAGAACTCCCTTCGTGCCAAAGTTTTATCAGGGAAGGTCCAGGGGGCTGCGTGAGTCTCTTTTCGTTGCTCAGAAACTACCCGTCCGTGGGCTGTGCCAAGTCTGGCATCGGGACCTAAGGAGGGAAGCGTTATTTTCCCAACGGGAAAGCAGGCCACCTGCGGCCTCCAACTTAAGTGAAAACCAATGCGGTTGCCCGTCATCTCTACACAGTGGCAAGGCCGACTGAGGGAGAGGCAGCTTTCCTCGATTAACACAGTGTTTCCTACTCGTGGCAGGAGGCCTCCAGCAGCCCTCTTCACATAACGGGAAAAGCAGACCTGTCCCCCAGGCTCAACGTAATGTCCGGGTTTCCATCCACGGGTGGCCGTGTGCAAACGATTTCCATGACCCCGGCCGGGAAGGTAGGGCATTCAGGCCAGTGTGCCCTTCCTAGGACTCCCGCCGCCTCACCATGTCCCTTGGAAGAACGCTGTGTGCTCAGTGACTCTTCTTGGCCGACTGCGCACCGTGCCGCTACCTGGGTACTCCGGGTCGTCTCTTTGAGTGCACCGTGAAAGGCAAGGCAGTGTTTTCGTCGTTGGATCGATAGACTGACAAGTCTTTCAAATGTGCCCCGACCAGAGTTCTGGAAAGTCCTCGGTGTAATGCCAGTGGCTCTCAGGGCGGACCCTGAGCTGCAGTGAAACAACTCTGTGCTTCGTGTTCCTTCTCGCTTTACACACCTGCCGTCTCTCTCTGCCAAGCAGAAACACGACTTTTAGATGCAGCCTGGAAAATCAACCGTTTCCTCCTGAGCCCTGCTAGTCTTTTGGCAGGTTCAAGGCCACCTAGACCTCCCTAGCGCCTTAAATCGCTTAGGTCATCCGCACAGTGCAAATCTCCCTGCCTAAATAAAACATTATTCTGAGAAGGTAGCACAGTGCTCCTCGTGCCTCTTTTGGTTCTTCAGAAACGACACGTACGTGGGCTGGGTTCAACTTTGATACTGGGGCCTTATGAGAAACGGAGGAATTCCCTAGTTGAACGAGGAATCCTCGTAGCCTCCAAGGTGCCTACATAGGGCGTTCTGCGAGTCCTTCCTTGCGTGCTGGAATGTGCCTCAAAGGAAAGGGTGCTTTACAGGAAAGACAAAAGGTGTTTCCACTTCCTTGCCTGAGGCATGCCAGAGCCCCCTTTACATACAGGGCGATCTACGCTGATCACCAAGATCAAAACAAAGTCCAGGACGGCAGCCACAGTGCTGGCAGGCAGGCAGCATTTGCCCAGAAGCCTTAGTCATGGCAGTGGCTTAACGCTAGTGTGCCGCTCAGGACTCCTAGGACTCCTGGGTCCTCACCCCCTGGGCGTGGAAAAACACTGTGTACCCAATGCCTCTTCTTAGGCGACCTACCCAAACACAGGTCCCTAGGCCCCTTCGGATCATTTCTCTGCATGGCGAAGGAAAGGCAACGCTCTGCTCTCTCTCTTCGGTGCCCATGGAGATTGCCAGGCTTTCAACAGGCCTCCCGAGCACAGGCCTAGCAGGTCTCAGGTGTAATGCAAAAGGTCCCCACTGCTGGACCACTGCTGCAATGACAAAACGCTGTGTTTATTGTTCAGACTGGGAACCCTTACCTGCCGTCTTCTCTCTGCCAAGCAGAAGGCCGACTACAGAGGCAGCCCGACAAACGTACAATTTGCCCCTTGAACGCTACCTCGGGTTTTCTGAGCTACAGGGACCATTTGGCCTATCCCCGGGAATCGTGTCCTTGAAGCCATTCAGCCCATGCCGGAGCCCCTTGGCGCCAAAGTTTTATCAGGGAAGGTCCAGCGTGCTGCTTGAGTCTCTCTTGGTTGGTCAGAAACTACAGGTGCATGTGCTGGGTTCAATTTTGATATTGGTTACCTAGAGCGAAGAGCATTACTTTCCCAGCGGGAGAGCTGAAAGTGCGGCCTCAGAGCGTCCTGAGACACAGTGTGGTTGCTCGTGTTCTCTTCACAAGTAGAATGGCTATGTGAGGGAAAGGGAGCTCTCCTAGAGAAACACTCTGCTTTCTGTACCGTGCAGGAGGCCTCCCGGCGCCCTATATACATAAAGGGAACACTGTGCTGTTCCGCGAGGACCAAAGTAAGGTTCAGGTATTCCCTCCACGAACTGAGGCGTGCAGAGGCTTTCCACGAAACCTTAGGCAAGTAGTGCATGAATGTTCGTGGGCCTTTCCCAGGACCCCCGCTGCCTCAGCATGTCCCCTGGAAGAACACTGTGTACCGAGTACTCTTCTTGGCCCCCTGAGCACCGTGCCGCTACCAAAGCCCTCCGGATCATCTCTTTGCATGCCGAGTGAGAGGCAACACACTCTTTTCTTTGTTGGCTAGCTAGATAGCCAAGACATTCAAAAGTGCTCCCCGAACAGAGGTGTAGAAGGTCTTAGGTGTAATGGCCTAGTGTGTCTCTCAGGGCTGCCGCTGAGGAGCAAGGAGAAAGCCGGTGCGTAGTGTTCCTTCTGGGTGTACTTAGCTACCGGCTCGTTCTGGCGAGCAGTCACTCGACGTTAGCTGCAGTCTGGAAAATGGACGGTTTCCCCCTGCACACTGCTAGGCTTTTGGCAGCTGCAGGGACACCTAACTCACTCGACCTAGCCCCTCCAATATTTCGTGCCATTCGCACAGTGCGCCACACCCCGGCTACCAAGTTATTCAGAGGAGGGGCCACAGTCCTCCTTGTGTCCCTTTCGGTGCGGGAGAACCTATGGGTACGTGGGGCCGTGCTCAACTTTGAGACTGGGACCTTCAGAGCACTGTAGTACCTCCCAACTGGAAAGAAGGATGGTTCAACGTGAAAGCTGCCTGAAATACAGTGCTCTGTCAGCCCACGCGTGCCTGCTGGCATGTCTTTGGAAGGAAAGTGGGCTTTCCTTGAGAGGCATAGTGTGTTTCCACGTCCACTCCTGAGGCACCCCAGGGTCGCCTCTACCTAAAAGGAACACTACGCTGAGCGCCAAGCTGAAGGCAAGGTCCGGGAATTGCATCCACAGCGCCGGGCAGCCATGCAGCGTTTCCCAGGGAGCCTCACTCAAAGCAGTGGCTAAACGCTAGTGTGCTTTGCAGGACTCCTGGGACTCCCGCGTCCTCACCACGTCTCATGGAAACACAGTGTGTACCGGATGCCACTTCTTAGGCGACCTACCAACATACAGGGGCCTAGGCCCTTCGGATCATCTCTTGGAATGAAGAGTGAAAGGCAAAACACCGCTCTCTTGGTCGCACAGGTGGATTGCCAGTCTTTCGAAAGTCCTCCCGAGCACAGGTCTAGCAGGTCTTAGGTGTACTGCAGGTGGTCCCCGCCGCTGAACCCGAACTGCAATGGGAAAAACCCTCGGCTCGCTGTTCATCCTGGGAACGCCAGCCTGCCCTCGCTCGCCGAGCAGACAGTCGACTTTAGATGCAGCCTGACATACGGACTTGTTGCCCCTGCAACACTGCCTAAGCTTTTGTAAGGGAAAAGGACACTTTGGCCTAACCCAAGGAATTATGTCGGTCCCGCCACTCAGCCCAAGCAGAACTCCCTTCGTGCCAAAGTTTTATCAGGGAAGGTCCAGGGGGCTGCGTGAGTCTCTTTTCGTTGCTCAGAAACTACCCGTCCGTGGGCTGTGCCAAGTCTGGCATCGGGACCTAAGGAGGGAAGCGTTATTTTCCCAACGGGAAAGCAGGCCACCTGCGGCCTCCAACTTAAGTGAAAACCAATGCGGTTGCCCGTCATCTCTACACAGTGGCAAGGCCGACTGAGGGAGAGGCAGCTTTCCTCGATTAACACAGTGTTTCCTACTCGTGGCAGGAGGCCTCCAGCAGCCCTCTTCACATAACGGGAAAAGCAGACCTGTCCCCCAGGCTCAACGTAATGTCCGGGTTTCCATCCACGGGTGGCCGTGTGCAAACGATTTCCATGACCCCGGCCGGGAAGGTAGGGCATTCAGGCCAGTGTGCCCTTCCTAGGACTCCCGCCGCCTCACCATGTCCCTTGGAAGAACGCTGTGTGCTCAGTGACTCTTCTTGGCCGACTGCGCACCGTGCCGCTACCTGGGTACTCCGGGTCGTCTCTTTGAGTGCACCGTGAAAGGCAAGGCAGTGTTTTCGTCGTTGGATCGATAGACTGACAAGTCTTTCAAATGTGCCCCGACCAGAGTTCTGGAAAGTCCTCGGTGTAATGCCAGTGGCTCTCAGGGCGGACCCTGAGCTGCAGTGAAACAACTCTGTGCTTCGTGTTCCTTCTCGCTTTACACACCTGCCGTCTCTCTCTGCCAAGCAGAAACACGACTTTTAGATGCAGCCTGGAAAATCAACCGTTTCCTCCTGAGCCCTGCTAGTCTTTTGGCAGGTTCAAGGCCACCTAGACCTCCCTAGCGCCTTAAATCGCTTAGGTCATCCGCACAGTGCAAATCTCCCTGCCTAAATAAAACATTATTCTGAGAAGGTAGCACAGTGCTCCTCGTGCCTCTTTTGGTTCTTCAGAAACGACACGTACGTGGGCTGGGTTCAACTTTGATACTGGGGCCTTATGAGAAACGGAGGAATTCCCTAGTTGAACGAGGAATCCTCGTAGCCTCCAAGGTGCCTACATAGGGCGTTCTGCGAGTCCTTCCTTGCGTGCTGGAATGTGCCTCAAAGGAAAGGGTGCTTTACAGGAAAGACAAAAGGTGTTTCCACTTCCTTGCCTGAGGCATGCCAGAGCCCCCTTTACATACAGGGCGATCTACGCTGATCACCAAGATCAAAACAAAGTCCAGGACGGCAGCCACAGTGCTGGCAGGCAGGCAGCATTTGCCCAGAAGCCTTAGTCATGGCAGTGGCTTAACGCTAGTGTGCCGCTCAGGACTCCTAGGACTCCTGGGTCCTCACCCCCTGGGCGTGGAAAAACACTGTGTACCCAATGCCTCTTCTTAGGCGACCTACCCAAACACAGGTCCCTAGGCCCCTTCGGATCATTTCTCTGCATGGCGAAGGAAAGGCAACGCTCTGCTCTCTCTCTTCGGTGCCCATGGAGATTGCCAGGCTTTCAACAGGCCTCCCGAGCACAGGCCTAGCAGGTCTCAGGTGTAATGCAAAAGGTCCCCACTGCTGGACCACTGCTGCAATGACAAAACGCTGTGTTTATTGTTCAGACTGGGAACCCTTACCTGCCGTCTTCTCTCTGCCAAGCAGAAGGCCGACTACAGAGGCAGCCCGACAAACGTACAATTTGCCCCTTGAACGCTACCTCGGGTTTTCTGAGCTACAGGGACCATTTGGCCTATCCCCGGGAATCGTGTCCTTGAAGCCATTCAGCCCATGCCGGAGCCCCTTGGCGCCAAAGTTTTATCAGGGAAGGTCCAGCGTGCTGCTTGAGTCTCTCTTGGTTGGTCAGAAACTACAGGTGCATGTGCTGGGTTCAATTTTGATATTGGTTACCTAGAGCGAAGAGCATTACTTTCCCAGCGGGAGAGCTGAAAGTGCGGCCTCAGAGCGTCCTGAGACACAGTGTGGTTGCTCGTGTTCTCTTCACAAGTAGAATGGCTATGTGAGGGAAAGGGAGCTCTCCTAGAGAAACACTCTGCTTTCTGTACCGTGCAGGAGGCCTCCCGGCGCCCTATATACATAAAGGGAACACTGTGCTGTTCCGCGAGGACCAAAGTAAGGTTCAGGTATTCCCTCCACGAACTGAGGCGTGCAGAGGCTTTCCACGAAACCTTAGGCAAGTAGTGCATGAATGTTCGTGGGCCTTTCCCAGGACCCCCGCTGCCTCAGCATGTCCCCTGGAAGAACACTGTGTACCGAGTACTCTTCTTGGCCCCCTGAGCACCGTGCCGCTACCAAAGCCCTCCGGATCATCTCTTTGCATGCCGAGTGAGAGGCAACACACTCTTTTCTTTGTTGGCTAGCTAGATAGCCAAGACATTCAAAAGTGCTCCCCGAACAGAGGTGTAGAAGGTCTTAGGTGTAATGGCCTAGTGTGTCTCTCAGGGCTGCCGCTGAGGAGCAAGGAGAAAGCCGGTGCGTAGTGTTCCTTCTGGGTGTACTTAGCTACCGGCTCGTTCTGGCGAGCAGTCACTCGACGTTAGCTGCAGTCTGGAAAATGGACGGTTTCCCCCTGCACACTGCTAGGCTTTTGGCAGCTGCAGGGACACCTAACTCACTCGACCTAGCCCCTCCAATATTTCGTGCCATTCGCACAGTGCGCCACACCCCGGCTACCAAGTTATTCAGAGGAGGGGCCACAGTCCTCCTTGTGTCCCTTTCGGTGCGGGAGAACCTATGGGTACGTGGGGCCGTGCTCAACTTTGAGATTGGGACCTTCAGAGCACTGTAGTACCTCCCAACTGGAAAGAAGGATGGTTCAACGTGAAAGCTGCCTGAAATACAGTGCTCTGTCAGCCCACGCGTGCCTGCTGGCATGTCTTTGGAAGGAAAGTGGGCTTTCCTTGAGAGGCATAGTGTGTTTCCACGTCCACTCCTGAGGCACCCCAGGGTCGCCTCTACCTAAAAGGAACACTACGCTGAGCGCCAAGCTGAAGGCAAGGTCCGGGAATTGCATCCACAGCGCCGGGCAGCCATGCAGCGTTTCCCAGGGAGCCTCACTCAAAGCAGTGGCTAAACGCTAGTGTGCTTTGCAGGACTCCTGGGACTCCCGCGTCCTCACCACGTCTCATGGAAACACAGTGTGTACCGGATGCCACTTCTTAGGCGACCTACCAACATACAGGGGCCTAGGCCCTTCGGATCATCTCTTGGAATGAAGAGTGAAAGGCAAAACACCGCTCTCTTGGTCGCACAGGTGGATTGCCAGTCTTTCGAAAGTCCTCCCGAGCACAGGTCTAGCAGGTCTTAGGTGTACTGCAGGTGGTCCCCGCCGCTGAACCCGAACTGCAATGGGAAAAACCCTCGGCTCGCTGTTCATCCTGGGAACGCCAGCCTGCCCTCGCTCGCCGAGCAGACAGTCGACTTTAGATGCAGCCTGACATACGGACTTGTTGCCCCTGCAACACTGCCTAAGCTTTTGTAAGGGAAAAGGACACTTTGGCCTAACCCAAGGAATTATGTCGGTCCCGCCACTCAGCCCAAGCAGAACTCCCTTCGTGCCAAAGTTTTATCAGGGAAGGTCCAGGGGGCTGCGTGAGTCTCTTTTCGTTGCTCAGAAACTACCCGTCCGTGGGCTGTGCCAAGTCTGGCATCGGGACCTAAGGAGGGAAGCGTTATTTTCCCAACGGGAAAGCAGGCCACCTGCGGCCTCCAACTTAAGTGAAAACCAATGCGGTTGCCCGTCATCTCTACACAGTGGCAAGGCCGACTGAGGGAGAGGCAGCTTTCCTCGATTAACACAGTGTTTCCTACTCGTGGCAGGAGGCCTCCAGCAGCCCTCTTCACATAACGGGAAAAGCAGACCTGTCCCCCAGGCTCAACGTAATGTCCGGGTTTCCATCCACGGGTGGCCGTGTGCAAACGATTTCCATGACCCCGGCCGGGAAGGTAGGGCATTCAGGCCAGTGTGCCCTTCCTAGGACTCCCGCCGCCTCACCATGTCCCTTGGAAGAACGCTGTGTGCTCAGTGACTCTTCTTGGCCGACTGCGCACCGTGCCGCTACCTGGGTACTCCGGGTCGTCTCTTTGAGTGCACCGTGAAAGGCAAGGCAGTGTTTTCGTCGTTGGATCGATAGACTGACAAGTCTTTCAAATGTGCCCCGACCAGAGTTCTGGAAAGTCCTCGGTGTAATGCCAGTGGCTCTCAGGGCGGACCCTGAGCTGCAGTGAAACAACTCTGTGCTTCGTGTTCCTTCTCGCTTTACACACCTGCCGTCTCTCTCTGCCAAGCAGAAACACGACTTTTAGATGCAGCCTGGAAAATCAACCGTTTCCTCCTGAGCCCTGCTAGTCTTTTGGCAGGTTCAAGGCCACCTAGACCTCCCTAGCGCCTTAAATCGCTTAGGTCATCCGCACAGTGCAAATCTCCCTGCCTAAATAAAACATTATTCTGAGAAGGTAGCACAGTGCTCCTCGTGCCTCTTTTGGTTCTTCAGAAACGACACGTACGTGGGCTGGGTTCAACTTTGATACTGGGGCCTTATGAGAAACGGAGGAATTCCCTAGTTGAACGAGGAATCCTCGTAGCCTCCAAGGTGCCTACATAGGGCGTTCTGCGAGTCCTTCCTTGCGTGCTGGAATGTGCCTCAAAGGAAAGGGTGCTTTACAGGAAAGACAAAAGGTGTTTCCACTTCCTTGCCTGAGGCATGCCAGAGCCCCCTTTACATACAGGGCGATCTACGCTGATCACCAAGATCAAAACAAAGTCCAGGACGGCAGCCACAGTGCTGGCAGGCAGGCAGCATTTGCCCAGAAGCCTTAGTCATGGCAGTGGCTTAACGCTAGTGTGCCGCTCAGGACTCCTAGGACTCCTGGGTCCTCACCCCCTGGGCGTGGAAAAACACTGTGTACCCAATGCCTCTTCTTAGGCGACCTACCCAAACACAGGTCCCTAGGCCCCTTCGGATCATTTCTCTGCATGGCGAAGGAAAGGCAACGCTCTGCTCTCTCTCTTCGGTGCCCATGGAGATTGCCAGGCTTTCAACAGGCCTCCCGAGCACAGGCCTAGCAGGTCTCAGGTGTAATGCAAAAGGTCCCCACTGCTGGACCACTGCTGCAATGACAAAACGCTGTGGTTATTGTTCAGACTGGGAACCCTTACCTGCCGTCTTCTCTCTGCCAAGCAGAAGGCCGACTACAGAGGCAGCGCGACAAACGTACAATTTGCCCCTTGAACGCTACCTCGGGTTTTCTGAGCTACAGGGACCATTTGGCCTATCCCCGGGAATCGTGTCCTTGAAGCCATTCAGCCCATGCCGGAGCCCCTTGGCGCCAAAGTTTTATCAGGGAAGGTCCAGCGTGCTGCTTGAGTCTCTCTTGGTTGGTCAGAAACTACAGGTGCATGTGCTGGGTTCAATTTTGATATTGGTTACCTAGAGCGAAGAGCATTACTTTCCCAGCGGGAGAGCTGAAAGTGCGGCCTCAGAGCGTCCTGAGACACAGTGTGGTTGCTCGTGTTCTCTTCACAAGTAGAATGGCTATGTGAGGGAAAGGGAGCTCTCCTAGAGAAACACTCTGCTTTCTGTACCGTGCAGGAGGCCTCCCGGCGCCCTATATACATAAAGGGAACACTGTGCTGTTCCGCGAGGACCAAAGTAAGGTTCAGGTATTCCCTCCACGAACTGAGGCGTGCAGAGGCTTTCCACGAAACCTTAGGCAAGTAGTGCATGAATGTTCGTGGGCCTTTCCCAGGACCCCCGCTGCCTCAGCATGTCCCCTGGAAGAACACTGTGTACCGAGTACTCTTCTTGGCCCCCTGAGCACCGTGCCGCTACCAAAGCCCTCCGGATCATCTCTTTGCATGCCGAGTGAGAGGCAACACACTCTTTTCTTTGTTGGCTAGCTAGATAGCCAAGACATTCAAAAGTGCTCCCCGAACAGAGGTGTAGAAGGTCTTAGGTGTAATGGCCTAGTGTGTCTCTCAGGGCTGCCGCTGAGGAGCAAGGAGAAAGCCGGTGCGTAGTGTTCCTTCTGGGTGTACTTAGCTACCGGCTCGTTCTGGCGAGCAGTCACTCGACGTTAGCTGCAGTCTGGAAAATGGACGGTTTCCCCCTGCACACTGCTAGGCTTTTGGCAGCTGCAGGGACACCTAACTCACTCGACCTAGCCCCTCCAATATTTCGTGCCATTCGCACAGTGCGCCACACCCCGGCTACCAAGTTATTCAGAGGAGGGGCCACAGTCCTCCTTGTGTCCCTTTCGGTGCGGGAGAACCTATGGGTACGTGGGGCCGTGCTCAACTTTGAGATTGGGACCTTCAGAGCACTGTAGTACCTCCCAACTGGAAAGAAGGATGGTTCAACGTGAAAGCTGCCTGAAATACAGTGCTCTGTCAGCCCACGCGTGCCTGCTGGCATGTCTTTGGAAGGAAAGTGGGCTTTCCTTGAGAGGCATAGTGTGTTTCCACGTCCACTCCTGAGGCACCCCAGGGTCGCCTCTACCTAAAAGGAACACTACGCTGAGCGCCAAGCTGAAGGCAAGGTCCGGGAATTGCATCCACAGCGCCGGGCAGCCATGCAGCGTTTCCCAGGGAGCCTCACTCAAAGCAGTGGCTAAACGCTAGTGTGCTTTGCAGGACTCCTGGGACTCCCGCGTCCTCACCACGTCTCATGGAAACACAGTGTGTACCGGATGCCACTTCTTAGGCGACCTACCAACATACAGGGGCCTAGGCCCTTCGGATCATCTCTTGGAATGAAGAGTGAAAGGCAAAACACCGCTCTCTTGGTCGCACAGGTGGATTGCCAGTCTTTCGAAAGTCCTCCCGAGCACAGGTCTAGCAGGTCTTAGGTGTACTGCAGGTGGTCCCCGCCGCTGAACCCGAACTGCAATGGGAAAAACCCTCGGCTCGCTGTTCATCCTGGGAACGCCAGCCTGCCCTCGCTCGCCGAGCAGACAGTCGACTTTAGATGCAGCCTGACATACGGACTTGTTGCCCCTGCAACACTGCCTAAGCTTTTGTAAGGGAAAAGGACACTTTGGCCTAACCCAAGGAATTATGTCGGTCCCGCCACTCAGCCCAAGCAGAACTCCCTTCGTGCCAAAGTTTTATCAGGGAAGGTCCAGGGGGCTGCGTGAGTCTCTTTTCGTTGCTCAGAAACTACCCGTCCGTGGGCTGTGCCAAGTCTGGCATCGGGACCTAAGGAGGGAAGCGTTATTTTCCCAACGGGAAAGCAGGCCACCTGCGGCCTCCAACTTAAGTGAAAACCAATGCGGTTGCCCGTCATCTCTACACAGTGGCAAGGCCGACTGAGGGAGAGGCAGCTTTCCTCGATTAACACAGTGTTTCCTACTCGTGGCAGGAGGCCTCCAGCAGCCCTCTTCACATAACGGGAAAAGCAGACCTGTCCCCCAGGCTCAACGTAATGTCCGGGTTTCCATCCACGGGTGGCCGTGTGCAAACGATTTCCATGACCCCGGCCTGGAAGGTAGGGCATTCAGGCCAGTGTGCCCTTCCTAGGACTCCCGCCGCCTCACCATGTCCCTTGGAAGAACGCTGTGTGCTCAGTGACTCTTCTTGGCCGACTGCGCACCGTGCCGCTACCTGGGTACTCCGGGTCGTCTCTTTGAGTGCACCGTGAAAGGCAAGGCAGTGTTTTCGTCGTTGGATCGATAGACTGACAAGTCTTTCAAATGTGCCCCGACCAGAGTTCTGGAAAGTCCTCGGTGTAATGCCAGTGGCTCTCAGGGCGGACCCTGAGCTGCAGTGAAACAACTCTGTGCTTCGTGTTCCTTCTCGCTTTACACACCTGCTGTCTCTCTCTGCCAAGCAGAAACACGACTTTTAGATGCAGCCTGGAAAATCAACCGTTTCCTCCTGAGCCCTGCTAGTCTTTTGGCAGGTTCAAGGCCACCTAGACCTCCCTAGCGCCTTAAATCGCTTAGGTCATCCGCACAGTGCAAATCTCCCTGCCTAAATAAAACATTATTCTGAGAAGGTAGCACAGTGCTCCTCGTGCCTCTTTTGGTTCTTCAGAAACGACACGTACGTGGGCTGGGTTCAACTTTGATACTGGGGCCTTATGAGAAACGGAGGAATTCCCTAGTTGAACGAGGAATCCTCGTAGCCTCCAAGGTGCCTACATAGGGCGTTCTGTGAGTCCTTCCTTGCGTGCTGGAATGTGCCTCAAAGGAAAGGGTGCTTTACAGGAAAGACAAAAGGTGTTTCCACTTCCTTGCCTGAGGCATGCCAGAGCCCCCTTTACATACAGGGCGATCTACGCTGATCACCAAGATCAAAACAAAGTCCAGGACGGCAGCCACAGTGCTGGCAGGCAGGCAGCATTTGCCCAGAAGCCTTAGTCATGGCAGTGGCTTAACGCTAGTGTGCCGCTCAGGACTCCTAGGACTCCTGGGTCCTCACCCCCTGGGCGTGGAAAAACACTGTGTACCCAATGCCTCTTCTTAGGCGACCTACCCAAACACAGGTCCCTAGGCCCCTTCGGATCATTTCTCTGCATGGCGAAGGAAAGGCAACGCTCTGCTCTCTCTCTTCGGTGCCCATGGAGATTGCCAGGCTTTCAACAGGCCTCCCGAGCACAGGCCTAGCAGGTCTCAGGTGTAATGCAAAAGGTCCCCACTGCTGGACCACTGCTGCAATGACAAAACGCTGTGTTTATTGTTCAGACTGGGAACCCTTACCTGCCGTCTTCTCTCTGCCAAGCAGAAGGCCGACTACAGAGGCAGCCCGACAAACGTACAATTTGCCCCTTGAACGCTACCTCGGGTTTTCTGAGCTACAGGGACCATTTGGCCTATCCCCGGGAATCGTGTCCTTGAAGCCATTCAGCCCATGCCGGAGCCCCTTGGCGCCAAAGTTTTATCAGGGAAGGTCCAGCGTGCTGCTTGAGTCTCTCTTGGTTGGTCAGAAACTACAGGTGCATGTGCTGGGTTCAATTTTGATATTGGTTACCTAGAGCGAAGAGCATTACTTTCCCAGCGGGAGAGCTGAAAGTGCGGCCTCAGAGCGTCCTGAGACACAGTGTGGTTGCTCGTGTTCTCTTCACAAGTAGAATGGCTATGTGAGGGAAAGGGAGCTCTCCTAGAGAAACACTCTGCTTTCTGTACCGTGCAGGAGGCCTCCCGGCGCCCTATATACATAAAGGGAACACTGTGCTGTTCCGCGAGGACCAAAGTAAGGTTCAGGTATTCCCTCCACGAACTGAGGCGTGCAGAGGCTTTCCACGAAACCTTAGGCAAGTAGTGCATGAATGTTCGTGGGCCTTTCCCAGGACCCCCGCTGCCTCAGCATGTCCCCTGGAAGAACACTGTGTACCGAGTACTCTTCTTGGCCCCCTGAGCACCGTGCCGCTACCAAAGCCCTCCGGATCATCTCTTTGCATGCCGAGTGAGAGGCAACACACTCTTTTCTTTGTTGGCTAGCTAGATAGCCAAGACATTCAAAAGTGCTCCCCGAACAGAGGTGTAGAAGGTCTTAGGTGTAATGGCCTAGTGTGTCTCTCAGGGCTGCCGCTGAGGAGCAAGGAGAAAGCCGGTGCGTAGTGTTCCTTCTGGGTGTACTTAGCTACCGGCTCGTTCTGGCGAGCAGTCACTCGACGTTAGCTGCAGTCTGGAAAATGGACGGTTTCCCCCTGCACACTGCTAGGCTTTTGGCAGCTGCAGGGACACCTAACTCACTCGACCTAGCCCCTCCAATATTTCGTGCCATTCGCACAGTGCGCCACACCCCGGCTACCAAGTTATTCAGAGGAGGGGCCACAGTCCTCCTTGTGTCCCTTTCGGTGCGGGAGAACCTATGGGTACGTGGGGCCGTGCTCAACTTTGAGATTGGGACCTTCAGAGCACTGTAGTACCTCCCAACTGGAAAGAAGGATGGTTCAACGTGAAAGCTGCCTGAAATACAGTGCTCTGTCAGCCCACGCGTGCCTGCTGGCATGTCTTTGGAAGGAAAGTGGGCTTTCCTTGAGAGGCATAGTGTGTTTCCACGTCCACTCCTGAGGCACCCCAGGGTCGCCTCTACCTAAAAGGAACACTACGCTGAGCGCCAAGCTGAAGGCAAGGTCCGGGAATTGCATCCACAGCGCCGGGCAGCCATGCAGCGTTTCCCAGGGAGCCTCACTCAAAGCAGTGGCTAAACGCTAGTGTGCTTTGCAGGACTCCTGGGACTCCCGCGTCCTCACCACGTCTCATGGAAACACAGTGTGTACCGGATGCCACTTCTTAGGCGACCTACCAACATACAGGGGCCTAGGCCCTTCGGATCATCTCTTGGAATGAAGAGTGAAAGGCAAAACACCGCTCTCTTGGTCGCACAGGTGGATTGCCAGTCTTTCGAAAGTCCTCCCGAGCACAGGTCTAGCAGGTCTTAGGTGTACTGCAGGTGGTCCCCGCCGCTGAACCCGAACTGCAATGGGAAAAACCCTCGGCTCGCTGTTCATCCTGGGAACGCCAGCCTGCCCTCGCTCGCCGAGCAGACAGTCGACTTTAGATGCAGCCTGACATACGGACTTGTTGCCCCTGCAACACTGCCTAAGCTTTTGTAAGGGAAAAGGACACTTTGGCCTAACCCAAGGAATTATGTCGGTCCCGCCACTCAGCCCAAGCAGAACTCCCTTCGTGCCAAAGTTTTATCAGGGAAGGTCCAGGGGGCTGCGTGAGTCTCTTTTCGTTGCTCAGAAACTACCCGTCCGTGGGCTGTGCCAAGTCTGGCATCGGGACCTAAGGAGGGAAGCGTTATTTTCCCAACGGGAAAGCAGGCCACCTGCGGCCTCCAACTTAAGTGAAAACCAATGCGGTTGCCCGTCATCTCTACACAGTGGCAAGGCCGACTGAGGGAGAGGCAGCTTTCCTCGATTAACACAGTGTTTCCTACTCGTGGCAGGAGGCCTCCAGCAGCCCTCTTCACATAACGGGAAAAGCAGACCTGTCCCCCAGGCTCAACGTAATGTCCGGGTTTCCATCCACGGGTGGCCGTGTGCAAACGATTTCCATGACCCCGGCCGGGAAGGTAGGGCATTCAGGCCAGTGTGCCCTTCCTAGGACTCCCGCCGCCTCACCATGTCCCTTGGAAGAACGCTGTGTGCTCAGTGACTCTTCTTGGCCGACTGCGCACCGTGCCGCTACCTGGGTACTCCGGGTCGTCTCTTTGAGTGCACCGTGAAAGGCAAGGCAGTGTTTTCGTCGTTGGATCGATAGACTGACAAGTCTTTCAAATGTGCCCCGACCAGAGTTCTGGAAAGTCCTCGGTGTAATGCCAGTGGCTCTCAGGGCGGACCCTGAGCTGCAGTGAAACAACTCTGTGCTTCGTGTTCCGTCTCGCTTTACACACCTGCCGTCTCTCTCTGCCAAGCAGAAACACGACTTTTAGATGCAGCCTGGAAAATCAACCGTTTCCTCCTGAGCCCTGCTAGTCTTTTGGCAGGTTCAAGGCCACCTAGACCTCCCTAGCGCCTTAAATCGCTTAGGTCATCCGCACAGTGCAAATCTCCCTGCCTAAATAAAACATTATTCTGAGAAGGTAGCACAGTGCTCCTCGTGCCTCTTTTGGTTCTTCAGAAACGACACGTACGTGGGCTGGGTTCAACTTTGATACTGGGGCCTTATGAGAAACGGAGGAATTCCCTAGTTGAACGAGGAATCCTCGTAGCCTCCAAGGTGCCTACATAGGGCGTTCTGCGAGTCCTTCCTTGCGTGCTGGAATGTGCCTCAAAGGAAAGGGTGCTTTACAGGAAAGACAAAAGGTGTTTCCACTTCCTTGCCTGAGGCATGCCAGAGCCCCCTTTACATACAGGGCGATCTACGCTGATCACCAAGATCAAAACAAAGTCCAGGACGGCAGCCACAGTGCTGGCAGGCAGGCAGCATTTGCCCAGAAGCCTTAGTCATGGCAGTGGCTTAACGCTAGTGTGCCGCTCAGGACTCCTAGGACTCCTGGGTCCTCACCCCCTGGGCGTGGAAAAACACTGTGTACCCAATGCCTCTTCTTAGGCGACCTACCCAAACACAGGTCCCTAGGCCCCTTCGGATCATTTCTCTGCATGGCGAAGGAAAGGCAACGCTCTGCTCTCTCTCTTCGGTGCCCATGGAGATTGCCAGGCTTTCAACAGGCCTCCCGAGCACAGGCCTAGCAGGTCTCAGGTGTAATGCAAAAGGTCCCCACTGCTGGACCACTGCTGCAATGACAAAACGCTGTGTTTATTGTTCAGACTGGGAACCCTTACCTGCCGTCTTCTCTCTGCCAAGCAGAAGGCCGACTACAGAGGCAGCCCGACAAACGTACAATTTGCCCCTTGAACGCTACCTCGGGTTTTCTGAGCTACAGGGACCATTTGGCCTATCCCCGGGAATCGTGTCCTTGAAGCCATTCAGCCCATGCCGGAGCCCCTTGGCGCCAAAGTTTTATCAGGGAAGGTCCAGCGTGCTGCTTGAGTCTCTCTTGGTTGGTCAGAAACTACAGGTGCATGTGCTGGGTTCAATTTTGATATTGGTTACCTAGAGCGAAGAGCATTACTTTCCCAGCGGGAGAGCTGAAAGTGCGGCCTCAGAGCGTCCTGAGACACAGTGTGGTTGCTCGTGTTCTCTTCACAAGTAGAATGGCTATGTGAGGGAAAGGGAGCTCTCCTAGAGAAACACTCTGCTTTCTGTACCGTGCAGGAGGCCTCCCGGCGCCCTATATACATAAAGGGAACACTGTGCTGTTCCGCGAGGACCAAAGTAAGGTTCAGGTATTCCCTCCACGAACTGAGGCGTGCAGAGGCTTTCCACGAAACCTTAGGCAAGTAGTGCATGAATGTTCGTGGGCCTTTCCCAGGACCCCCGCTGCCTCAGCATGTCCCCTGGAAGAACACTGTGTACCGAGTACTCTTCTTGGCCCCCTGAGCACCGTGCCGCTACCAAAGCCCTCCGGATCATCTCTTTGCATGCCGAGTGAGAGGCAACACACTCTTTTCTTTGTTGGCTAGCTAGATAGCCAAGACATTCAAAAGTGCTCCCCGAACAGAGGTGTAGAAGGTCTTAGGTGTAATGGCCTAGTGTGTCTCTCAGGGCTGCCGCTGAGGAGCAAGGAGAAAGCCGGTGCGTAGTGTTCCTTCTGGGTGTACTTAGCTACCGGCTCGTTCTGGCGAGCAGTCACTCGACGTTAGCTGCAGTCTGGAAAATGGACGGTTTCCCCCTGCACACTGCTAGGCTTTTGGCAGCTGCAGGGACACCTAACTCACTCGACCTAGCCCCTCCAATATTTCGTGCCATTCGCACAGTGCGCCACACCCCGGCTACCAAGTTATTCAGAGGAGGGGCCACAGTCCTCCTTGTGTCCCTTTCGGTGCGGGAGAACCTATGGGTACGTGGGGCCGTGCTCAACTTTGAGATTGGGACCTTCAGAGCACTGTAGTACCTCCCAACTGGAAAGAAGGATGGTTCAACGTGAAAGCTGCCTGAAATACAGTGCTCTGTCAGCCCACGCGTGCCTGCTGGCATGTCTTTGGAAGGAAAGTGGGCTTTCCTTGAGAGGCATAGTGTGTTTCCACGTCCACTCCTGAGGCACCCCAGGGTCGCCTCTACCTAAAAGGAACACTACGCTGAGCGCCAAGCTGAAGGCAAGGTCCGGGAATTGCATCCACAGCGCCGGGCAGCCATGCAGCGTTTCCCAGGGAGCCTCACTCAAAGCAGTGGCTAAACGCTAGTGTGCTTTGCAGGACTCCTGGGACTCCCGCGTCCTCACCACGTCTCATGGAAACACAGTGTGTACCGGATGCCACTTCTTAGGCGACCTACCAACATACAGGGGCCTAGGCCCTTCGGATCATCTCTTGGAATGAAGAGTGAAAGGCAAAACACCGCTCTCTTGGTCGCACAGGTGGATTGCCAGTCTTTCGAAAGTCCTCCCGAGCACAGGTCTAGCAGGTCTTAGGTGTACTGCAGGTGGTCCCCGCCGCTGAACCCGAACTGCAATGGGAAAAACCCTCGGCTCGCTGTTCATCCTGGGAACGCCAGCCTGCCCTCGCTCGCCGAGCAGACAGTCGACTTTAGATGCAGCCTGACATACGGACTTGTTGCCCCTGCAACACTGCCTAAGCTTTTGTAAGGGAAAAGGACACTTTGGCCTAACCCAAGGAATTATGTCGGTCCCGCCACTCAGCCCAAGCAGAACTCCCTTCGTGCCAAAGTTTTATCAGGGAAGGTCCAGGGGGCTGCGTGAGTCTCTTTTCGTTGCTCAGAAACTACCCGTCCGTGGGCTGTGCCAAGTCTGGCATCGGGACCTAAGGAGGGAAGCGTTATTTTCCCAACGGGAAAGCAGGCCACCTGCGGCCTCCAACTTAAGTGAAAACCAATGCGGTTGCCCGTCATCTCTACACAGTGGCAAGGCCGACTGAGGGAGAGGCAGCTTTCCTCGATTAACACAGTGTTTCCTACTCGTGGCAGGAGGCCTCCAGCAGCCCTCTTCACATAACGGGAAAAGCAGACCTGTCCCCCAGGCTCAACGTAATGTCCGGGTTTCCATCCACGGGTGGCCGTGTGCAAACGATTTCCATGACCCCGGCCGGGAAGGTAGGGCATTCAGGCCAGTGTGCCCTTCCTAGGACTCCCGCCGCCTCACCATGTCCCTTGGAAGAACGCTGTGTGCTCAGTGACTCTTCTTGGCCGACTGCGCACCGTGCCGCTACCTGGGTACTCCGGGTCGTCTCTTTGAGTGCACCGTGAAAGGCAAGGCAGTGTTTTCGTCGTTGGATCGATAGACTGACAAGTCTTTCAAATGTGCCCCGACCAGAGTTCTGGAAAGTCCTCGGTGTAATGCCAGTGGCTCTCAGGGCGGACCCTGAGCTGCAGTGAAACAACTCTGTGCTTCGTGTTCCTTCTCGCTTTACACACCTGCCGTCTCTCTCTGCCAAGCAGAAACACGACTTTTAGATGCAGCCTGGAAAATCAACCGTTTCCTCCTGAGCCCTGCTAGTCTTTTGGCAGGTTCAAGGCCACCTAGACCTCCCTAGCACCTTAAATCGCTTAGGTCATCCGCACAGTGCAAATCTCCCTGCCTAAATAAAACATTATTCTGAGAAGGTAGCACAGTGCTCCTCGTGCCTCTTTTGGTTCTTCAGAAACGACACGTACGTGGGCTGGGTTCAACTTTGATACTGGGGCCTTATGAGAAACGGAGGAATTCCCTAGTTGAACGAGGAATCCTCGTAGCCTCCAAGGTGCCTACATAGGGCGTTCTGCGAGTCCTTCCTTGCGTGCTGGAATGTGCCTCAAAGGAAAGGGTGCTTTACAGGAAAGACAAAAGGTGTTTCCACTTCCTTGCCTGAGGCATGCCAGAGCCCCCTTTACATACAGGGCGATCTACGCTGATCACCAAGATCAAAACAAAGTCCAGGACGGCAGCCACAGTGCTGGCAGGCAGGCAGCATTTGCCCAGAAGCCTTAGTCATGGCAGTGGCTTAACGCTAGTGTGCCGCTCAGGACTCCTAGGACTCCTGGGTCCTCACCCCCTGGGCGTGGAAAAACACTGTGTACCCAATGCCTCTTCTTAGGCGACCTACCCAAACACAGGTCCCTAGGCCCCTTCGGATCATTTCTCTGCATGGCGAAGGAAAGGCAACGCTCTGCTCTCTCTCTTCGGTGCCCATGGAGATTGCCAGGCTTTCAACAGGCCTCCCGAGCACAGGCCTAGCAGGTCTCAGGTGTAATGCAAAAGGTCCCCACTGCTGGACCACTGCTGCAATGACAAAACGCTGTGGTTATTGTTCAGACTGGGAACCCTTACCTGCCGTCTTCTCTCTGCCAAGCAGAAGGCCGACTACAGAGGCAGCGCGACAAACGTACAATTTGCCCCTTGAACGCTACCTCGGGTTTTCTGAGCTACAGGGACCATTTGGCCTATCCCCGGGAATCGTGTCCTTGAAGCCATTCAGCCCATGCCGGAGCCCCTTGGCGCCAAAGTTTTATCAGGGAAGGTCCAGCGTGCTGCTTGAGTCTCTCTTGGTTGGTCAGAAACTACAGGTGCATGTGCTGGGTTCAATTTTGATATTGGTTACCTAGAGCGAAGAGCATTACTTTCCCAGCGGGAGAGCTGAAAGTGCGGCCTCAGAGCGTCCTGAGACACAGTGTGGTTGCTCGTGTTCTCTTCACAAGTAGAATGGCTATGTGAGGGAAAGGGAGCTCTCCTAGAGAAACACTCTGCTTTCTGTACCGTGCAGGAGGCCTCCCGGCGCCCTATATACATAAAGGGAACACTGTGCTGTTCCGCGAGGACCAAAGTAAGGTTCAGGTATTCCCTCCACGAACTGAGGCGTGCAGAGGCTTTCCACGAAACCTTAGGCAAGTAGTGCATGAATGTTCGTGGGCCTTTCCCAGGACCCCCGCTGCCTCAGCATGTCCCCTGGAAGAACACTGTGTACCGAGTACTCTTCTTGGCCCCCTGAGCACCGTGCCGCTACCAAAGCCCTCCGGATCATCTCTTTGCATGCCGAGTGAGAGGCAACACACTCTTTTCTTTGTTGGCTAGCTAGATAGCCAAGACATTCAAAAGTGCTCCCCGAACAGAGGTGTAGAAGGTCTTAGGTGTAATGGCCTAGTGTGTCTCTCAGGGCTGCCGCTGAGGAGCAAGGAGAAAGCCGGTGCGTAGTGTTCCTTCTGGGTGTACTTAGCTACCGGCTCGTTCTGGCGAGCAGTCACTCGACGTTAGCTGCAGTCTGGAAAATGGACGGTTTCCCCCTGCACACTGCTAGGCTTTTGGCAGCTGCAGGGACACCTAACTCACTCGACCTAGCCCCTCCAATATTTCGTGCCATTCGCACAGTGCGCCACACCCCGGCTACCAAGTTATTCAGAGGAGGGGCCACAGTCCTCCTTGTGTCCCTTTCGGTGCGGGAGAACCTATGGGTACGTGGGGCCGTGCTCAACTTTGAGACTGGGACCTTCAGAGCACTGTAGTACCTCCCAACTGGAAAGAAGGATGGTTCAACGTGAAAGCTGCCTGAAATACAGTGCTCTGTCAGCCCACGCGTGCCTGCTGGCATGTCTTTGGAAGGAAAGTGGGCTTTCCTTGAGAGGCATAGTGTGTTTCCACGTCCACTCCTGAGGCACCCCAGGGTCGCCTCTACCTAAAAGGAACACTACGCTGAGCGCCAAGCTGAAGGCAAGGTCCGGGAATTGCATCCACAGCGCCGGGCAGCCATGCAGCGTTTCCCAGGGAGCCTCACTCAAAGCAGTGGCTAAACGCTAGTGTGCTTTGCAGGACTCCTGGGACTCCCGCGTCCTCACCACGTCTCATGGAAACACAGTGTGTACCGGATGCCACTTCTTAGGCGACCTACCAACATACAGGGGCCTAGGCCCTTCGGATCATCTCTTGGAATGAAGAGTGAAAGGCAAAACACCGCTCTCTTGGTCGCACAGGTGGATTGCCAGTCTTTCGAAAGTCCTCCCGAGCACAGGTCTAGCAGGTCTTAGGTGTACTGCAGGTGGTCCCCGCCGCTGAACCCGAACTGCAATGGGAAAAACCCTCGGCTCGCTGTTCATCCTGGGAACGCCAGCCTGCCCTCGCTCGCCGAGCAGACAGTCGACTTTAGATGCAGCCTGACATACGGACTTGTTGCCCCTGCAACACTGCCTAAGCTTTTGTAAGGGAAAAGGACACTTTGGCCTAACCCAAGGAATTATGTCGGTCCCGCCACTCAGCCCAAGCAGAACTCCCTTCGTGCCAAAGTTTTATCAGGGAAGGTCCAGGGGGCTGCGTGAGTCTCTTTTCGTTGCTCAGAAACTACCCGTCCGTGGGCTGTGCCAAGTCTGGCATCGGGACCTAAGGAGGGAAGCGTTATTTTCCCAACGGGAAAGCAGGCCACCTGCGGCCTCCAACTTAAGTGAAAACCAATGCGGTTGCCCGTCATCTCTACACAGTGGCAAGGCCGACTGAGGGAGAGGCAGCTTTCCTCGATTAACACAGTGTTTCCTACTCGTGGCAGGAGGCCTCCAGCAGCCCTCTTCACATAACGGGAAAAGCAGACCTGTCCCCCAGGCTCAACGTAATGTCCGGGTTTCCATCCACGGGTGGCCGTGTGCAAACGATTTCCATGACCCCGGCCGGGAAGGTAGGGCATTCAGGCCAGTGTGCCCTTCCTAGGACTCCCGCCGCCTCACCATGTCCCTTGGAAGAACGCTGTGTGCTCAGTGACTCTTCTTGGCCGACTGCGCACCGTGCCGCTACCTGGGTACTCCGGGTCGTCTCTTTGAGTGCACCGTGAAAGGCAAGGCAGTGTTTTCGTCGTTGGATCGATAGACTGACAAGTCTTTCAAATGTGCCCCGACCAGAGTTCTGGAAAGTCCTCGGTGTAATGCCAGTGGCTCTCAGGGCGGACCCTGAGCTGCAGTGAAACAACTCTGTGCTTCGTGTTCCGTCTCGCTTTACACACCTGCCGTCTCTCTCTGCCAAGCAGAAACACGACTTTTAGATGCAGCCTGGAAAATCAACCGTTTCCTCCTGAGCCCTGCTAGTCTTTTGGCAGGTTCAAGGCCACCTAGACCTCCCTAGCGCCTTAAATCGCTTAGGTCATCCGCACAGTGCAAATCTCCCTGCCTAAATAAAACATTATTCTGAGAAGGTAGCACAGTGCTCCTCGTGCCTCTTTTGGTTCTTCAGAAACGACACGTACGTGGGCTGGGTTCAACTTTGATACTGGGGCCTTATGAGAAACGGAGGAATTCCCTAGTTGAACGAGGAATCCTCGTAGCCTCCAAGGTGCCTACATAGGGCGTTCTGCGAGTCCTTCCTTGCGTGCTGGAATGTGCCTCAAAGGAAAGGGTGCTTTACAGGAAAGACAAAAGGTGTTTCCACTTCCTTGCCTGAGGCATGCCAGAGCCCCCTTTACATACAGGGCGATCTACGCTGATCACCAAGATCAAAACAAAGTCCAGGACGGCAGCCACAGTGCTGGCAGGCAGGCAGCATTTGCCCAGAAGCCTTAGTCATGGCAGTGGCTTAACGCTAGTGTGCCGCTCAGGACTCCTAGGACTCCTGGGTCCTCACCCCCTGGGCGTGGAAAAACACTGTGTACCCAATGCCTCTTCTTAGGCGACCTACCCAAACACAGGTCCCTAGGCCCCTTCGGATCATTTCTCTGCATGGCGAAGGAAAGGCAACGCTCTGCTCTCTCTCTTCGGTGCCCATGGAGATTGCCAGGCTTTCAACAGGCCTCCCGAGCACAGGCCTAGCAGGTCTCAGGTGTAATGCAAAAGGTCCCCACTGCTGGACCACTGCTGCAATGACAAAACGCTGTGTTTATTGTTCAGACTGGGAACCCTTACCTGCCGTCTTCTCTCTGCCAAGCAGAAGGCCGACTACAGAGGCAGCCCGACAAACGTACAATTTGCCCCTTGAACGCTACCTCGGGTTTTCTGAGCTACAGGGACCATTTGGCCTATCCCCGGGAATCGTGTCCTTGAAGCCATTCAGCCCATGCCGGAGCCCCTTGGCGCCAAAGTTTTATCAGGGAAGGTCCAGCGTGCTGCTTGAGTCTCTCTTGGTTGGTCAGAAACTACAGGTGCATGTGCTGGGTTCAATTTTGATATTGGTTACCTAGAGCGAAGAGCATTACTTTCCCAGCGGGAGAGCTGAAAGTGCGGCCTCAGAGCGTCCTGAGACACAGTGTGGTTGCTCGTGTTCTCTTCACAAGTAGAATGGCTATGTGAGGGAAAGGGAGCTCTCCTAGAGAAACACTCTGCTTTCTGTACCGTGCAGGAGGCCTCCCGGCGCCCTATATACATAAAGGGAACACTGTGCTGTTCCGCGAGGACCAAAGTAAGGTTCAGGTATTCCCTCCACGAACTGAGGCGTGCAGAGGCTTTCCACGAAACCTTAGGCAAGTAGTGCATGAATGTTCGTGGGCCTTTCCCAGGACCCCCGCTGCCTCAGCATGTCCCCTGGAAGAACACTGTGTACCGAGTACTCTTCTTGGCCCCCTGAGCACCGTGCCGCTACCAAAGCCCTCCGGATCATCTCTTTGCATGCCGAGTGAGAGGCAACACACTCTTTTCTTTGTTGGCTAGCTAGATAGCCAAGACATTCAAAAGTGCTCCCCGAACAGAGGTGTAGAAGGTCTTAGGTGTAATGGCCTAGTGTGTCTCTCAGGGCTGCCGCTGAGGAGCAAGGAGAAAGCCGGTGCGTAGTGTTCCTTCTGGGTGTACTTAGCTACCGGCTCGTTCTGGCGAGCAGTCACTCGACGTTAGCTGCAGTCTGGAAAATGGACGGTTTCCCCCTGCACACTGCTAGGCTTTTGGCAGCTGCAGGGACACCTAACTCACTCGACCTAGCCCCTCCAATATTTCGTGCCATTCGCACAGTGCGCCACACCCCGGCTACCAAGTTATTCAGAGGAGGGGCCACAGTCCTCCTTGTGTCCCTTTCGGTGCGGGAGAACCTATGGGTACGTGGGGCCGTGCTCAACTTTGAGATTGGGACCTTCAGAGCACTGTAGTACCTCCCAACTGGAAAGAAGGATGGTTCAACGTGAAAGCTGCCTGAAATACAGTGCTCTGTCAGCCCACGCGTGCCTGCTGGCATGTCTTTGGAAGGAAAGTGGGCTTTCCTTGAGAGGCATAGTGTGTTTCCACGTCCACTCCTGAGGCACCCCAGGGTCGCCTCTACCTAAAAGGAACACTACGCTGAGCGCCAAGCTGAAGGCAAGGTCCGGGAATTGCATCCACAGCGCCGGGCAGCCATGCAGCGTTTCCCAGGGAGCCTCACTCAAAGCAGTGGCTAAACGCTAGTGTGCTTTGCAGGACTCCTGGGACTCCCGCGTCCTCACCACGTCTCATGGAAACACAGTGTGTACCGGATGCCACTTCTTAGGCGACCTACCAACATACAGGGGCCTAGGCCCTTCGGATCATCTCTTGGAATGAAGAGTGAAAGGCAAAACACCGCTCTCTTGGTCGCACAGGTGGATTGCCAGTCTTTCGAAAGTCCTCCCGAGCACAGGTCTAGCAGGTCTTAGGTGTACTGCAGGTGGTCCCCGCCGCTGAACCCGAACTGCAATGGGAAAAACCCTCGGCTCGCTGTTCATCCTGGGAACGCCAGCCTGCCCTCGCTCGCCGAGCAGACAGTCGACTTTAGATGCAGCCTGACATACGGACTTGTTGCCCCTGCAACACTGCCTAAGCTTTTGTAAGGGAAAAGGACACTTTGGCCTAACCCAAGGAATTATGTCGGTCCCGCCACTCAGCCCAAGCAGAACTCCCTTCGTGCCAAAGTTTTATCAGGGAAGGTCCAGGGGGCTGCGTGAGTCTCTTTTCGTTGCTCAGAAACTACCCGTCCGTGGGCTGTGCCAAGTCTGGCATCGGGACCTAAGGAGGGAAGCGTTATTTTCCCAACGGGAAAGCAGGCCACCTGCGGCCTCCAACTTAAGTGAAAACCAATGCGGTTGCCCGTCATCTCTACACAGTGGCAAGGCCGACTGAGGGAGAGGCAGCTTTCCTCGATTAACACAGTGTTTCCTACTCGTGGCAGGAGGCCTCCAGCAGCCCTCTTCACATAACGGGAAAAGCAGACCTGTCCCCCAGGCTCAACGTAATGTCCGGGTTTCCATCCACGGGTGGCCGTGTGCAAACGATTTCCATGACCCCGGCCGGGAAGGTAGGGCATTCAGGCCAGTGTGCCCTTCCTAGGACTCCCGCCGCCTCACCATGTCCCTTGGAAGAACGCTGTGTGCTCAGTGACTCTTCTTGGCCGACTGCGCACCGTGCCGCTACCTGGGTACTCCGGGTCGTCTCTTTGAGTGCACCGTGAAAGGCAAGGCAGTGTTTTCGTCGTTGGATCGATAGACTGACAAGTCTTTCAAATGTGCCCCGACCAGAGTTCTGGAAAGTCCTCGGTGTAATGCCAGTGGCTCTCAGGGCGGACCCTGAGCTGCAGTGAAACAACTCTGTGCTTCGTGTTCCGTCTCGCTTTACACACCTGCCGTCTCTCTCTGCCAAGCAGAAACACGACTTTTAGATGCAGCCTGGAAAATCAACCGTTTCCTCCTGAGCCCTGCTAGTCTTTTGGCAGGTTCAAGGCCACCTAGACCTCCCTAGCGCCTTAAATCGCTTAGGTCATCCGCACAGTGCAAATCTCCCTGCCTAAATAAAACATTATTCTGAGAAGGTAGCACAGTGCTCCTCGTGCCTCTTTTGGTTCTTCAGAAACGACACGTACGTGGGCTGGGTTCAACTTTGATACTGGGGCCTTATGAGAAACGGAGGAATTCCCTAGTTGAACGAGGAATCCTCGTAGCCTCCAAGGTGCCTACATAGGGCGTTCTGCGAGTCCTTCCTTGCGTGCTGGAATGTGCCTCAAAGGAAAGGGTGCTTTACAGGAAAGACAAAAGGTGTTTCCACTTCCTTGCCTGAGGCATGCCAGAGCCCCCTTTACATACAGGGCGATCTACGCTGATCAGGAAGATCAAAACAAAGTCCAGGACGGCAGCCACAGTGCTGGCAGGCAGGCAGCATTTGCCCAGAAGCCTTAGTCATGGCAGTGGCTTAACGCTAGTGTGCCGCTCAGGACTCCTAGGACTCCTGGGTCCTCACCCCCTGGGCGTGGAAAAACACTGTGTACCCAATGCCTCTTCTTAGGCGACCTACCCAAACACAGGTCCCTAGGCCCCTTCGGATCATTTCTCTGCATGGCGAAGGAAAGGCAACGCTCTGCTCTCTCTCTTCGGTGCCCATGGAGATTGCCAGGCTTTCAACAGGCCTCCCGAGCACAGGCCTAGCAGGTCTCAGGTGTAATGCAAAAGGTCCCCACTGCTGGACCACTGCTGCAATGACAAAACGCTGTGGTTATTGTTCAGACTGGGAACCCTTACCTGCCGTCTTCTCTCTGCCAAGCAGAAGGCCGACTACAGAGGCAGCCCGACAAACGTACAATTTGCCCCTTGAACGCTACCTCGGGTTTTCTGAGCTACAGGGACCATTTGGCCTATCCCCGGGAATCGTGTCCTTGAAGCCATTCAGCCCATGCCGGAGCCCCTTGGCGCCAAAGTTTTATCAGGGAAGGTCCAGCGTGCTGCTTGAGTCTCTCTTGGTTGGTCAGAAACTACAGGTGCATGTGCTGGGTTCAATTTTGATATTGGTTACCTAGAGCGAAGAGCATTACTTTCCCAGCGGGAGAGCTGAAAGTGCGGCCTCAGAGCGTCCTGAGACACAGTGTGGTTGCTCGTGTTCTCTTCACAAGTAGAATGGCTATGTGAGGGAAAGGGAGCTCTCCTAGAGAAACACTCTGCTTTCTGTACCGTGCAGGAGGCCTCCCGGCGCCCTATATACATAAAGGGAACACTGTGCTGTTCCGCGAGGACCAAAGTAAGGTTCAGGTATTCCCTCCACGAACTGAGGCGTGCAGAGGCTTTCCACGAAACCTTAGGCAAGTAGTGCATGAATGTTCGTGGGCCTTTCCCAGGACCCCCGCTGCCTCAGCATGTCCCCTGGAAGAACACTGTGTACCGAGTACTCTTCTTGGCCCCCTGAGCACCGTGCCGCTACCAAAGCCCTCCGGATCATCTCTTTGCATGCCGAGTGAGAGGCAACACACTCTTTTCTTTGTTGGCTAGCTAGATAGCCAAGACATTCAAAAGTGCTCCCCGAACAGAGGTGTAGAAGGTCTTAGGTGTAATGGCCTAGTGTGTCTCTCAGGGCTGCCGCTGAGGAGCAAGGAGAAAGCCGGTGCGTAGTGTTCCTTCTGGGTGTACTTAGCTACCGGCTCGTTCTGGCGAGCAGTCACTCGACGTTAGCTGCAGTCTGGAAAATGGACGGTTTCCCCCTGCACACTGCTAGGCTTTTGGCAGCTGCAGGGACACCTAACTCACTCGACCTAGCCCCTCCAATATTTCGTGCCATGCGCACAGTGCGCCACACCCCGGCTACCAAGTTATTCAGAGGAGGGGCCACAGTCCTCCTTGTGTCCCTTTCGGTGCGGGAGAACCTATGGGTACGTGGGGCCGTGCTCAACTTTGAGATTGGGACCTTCAGAGCACTGTAGTACCTCCCAACTGGAAAGAAGGATGGTTCAACGTGAAAGCTGCCTGAAATACAGTGCTCTGTCAGCCCACGCGTGCCTGCTGGCATGTCTTTGGAAGGAAAGTGGGCTTTCCTTGAGAGGCATAGTGTGTTTCCACGTCCACTCCTGAGGCACCCCAGGGTCGCCTCTACCTAAAAGGAACACTACGCTGAGCGCCAAGCTGAAGGCAAGGTCCGGGAATTGCATCCACAGCGCCGGGCAGCCATGCAGCGTTTCCCAGGGAGCCTCACTCAAAGCAGTGGCTAAACGCTAGTGTGCTTTGCAGGACTCCTGGGACTCCCGCGTCCTCACCACGTCTCATGGAAACACAGTGTGTACCGGATGCCACTTCTTAGGCGACCTACCAACATACAGGGGCCTAGGCCCTTCGGATCATCTCTTGGAATGAAGAGTGAAAGGCAAAACACCGCTCTCTTGGTCGCACAGGTGGATTGCCAGTCTTTCGAAAGTCCTCCCGAGCACAGGTCTAGCAGGTCTTAGGTGTACTGCAGGTGGTCCCCGCCGCTGAACCCGAACTGCAATGGGAAAAACCCTCGGCTCGCTGTTCATCCTGGGAACGCCAGCCTGCCCTCGCTCGCCGAGCAGACAGTCGACTTTAGATGCAGCCTGACATACGGACTTGTTGCCCCTGCAACACTGCCTAAGCTTTTGTAAGGGAAAAGGACACTTTGGCCTAACCCAAGGAATTATGTCGGTCCCGCCACTCAGCCCAAGCAGAACTCCCTTCGTGCCAAAGTTTTATCAGGGAAGGTCCAGGGGGCTGCGTGAGTCTCTTTTCGTTGCTCAGAAACTACCCGTCCGTGGGCTGTGCCAAGTCTGGCATCGGGACCTAAGGAGGGAAGCGTTATTTTCCCAACGGGAAAGCAGGCCACCTGCGGCCTCCAACTTAAGTGAAAACCAATGCGGTTGCCCGTCATCTCTACACAGTGGCAAGGCCGACTGAGGGAGAGGCAGCTTTCCTCGATTAACACAGTGTTTCCTACTCGTGGCAGGAGGCCTCCAGCAGCCCTCTTCACATAACGGGAAAAGCAGACCTGTCCCCCAGGCTCAACGTAATGTCCGGGTTTCCATCCACGGGTGGCCGTGTGCAAACGATTTCCATGACCCCGGCCGGGAAGGTAGGGCATTCAGGCCAGTGTGCCCTTCCTAGGACTCCCGCCGCCTCACCATGTCCCTTGGAAGAACGCTGTGTGCTCAGTGACTCTTCTTGGCCGACTGCGCACCGTGCCGCTACCTGGGTACTCCGGGTCGTCTCTTTGAGTGCACCGTGAAAGGCAAGGCAGTGTTTTCGTCGTTGGATCGATAGACTGACAAGTCTTTCAAATGTGCCCCGACCAGAGTTCTGGAAAGTCCTCGGTGTAATGCCAGTGGCTCTCAGGGCGGACCCTGAGCTGCAGTGAAACAACTCTGTGCTTCGTGTTCCGTCTCGCTTTACACACCTGCCGTCTCTCTCTGCCAAGCAGAAACACGACTTTTAGATGCAGCCTGGAAAATCAACCGTTTCCTCCTGAGCCCTGCTAGTCTTTTGGCAGGTTCAAGGCCACCTAGACCTCCCTAGCGCCTTAAATCGCTTAGGTCATCCGCACAGTGCAAATCTCCCTGCCTAAATAAAACATTATTCTGAGAAGGTAGCACAGTGCTCCTCGTGCCTCTTTTGGTTCTTCAGAAACGACACGTACGTGGGCTGGGTTCAACTTTGATACTGGGGCCTTATGAGAAACGGAGGAATTCCCTAGTTGAACGAGGAATCCTCGTAGCCTCCAAGGTGCCTACATAGGGCGTTCTGCGAGTCCTTCCTTGCGTGCTGGAATGTGCCTCAAAGGAAAGGGTGCTTTACAGGAAAGACAAAAGGTGTTTCCACTTCCTTGCCTGAGGCATGCCAGAGCCCCCTTTACATACAGGGCGATCTACGCTGATCACCAAGATCAAAACAAAGTCCAGGACGGCAGCCACAGTGCTGGCAGGCAGGCAGCATTTGCCCAGAAGCCTTAGTCATGGCAGTGGCTTAACGCTAGTGTGCCGCTCAGGACTCCTAGGACTCCTGGGTCCTCACCCCCTGGGCGTGGAAAAACACTGTGTACCCAATGCCTCTTCTTAGGCGACCTACCCAAACACAGGTCCCTAGGCCCCTTCGGATCATTTCTCTGCATGGCGAAGGAAAGGCAACGCTCTGCTCTCTCTCTTCGGTGCCCATGGAGATTGCCAGGCTTTCAACAGGCCTCCCGAGCACAGGCCTAGCAGGTCTCAGGTGTAATGCAAAAGGTCCCCACTGCTGGACCACTGCTGCAATGACAAAACGCTGTGTTTATTGTTCAGACTGGGAACCCTTACCTGCCGTCTTCTCTCTGCCAAGCAGAAGGCCGACTACAGAGGCAGCCCGACAAACGTACAATTTGCCCCTTGAACGCTACCTCGGGTTTTCTGAGCTACAGGGACCATTTGGCCTATCCCCGGGAATCGTGTCCTTGAAGCCATTCAGCCCATGCCGGAGCCCCTTGGCGCCAAAGTTTTATCAGGGAAGGTCCAGCGTGCTGCTTGAGTCTCTCTTGGTTGGTCAGAAACTACAGGTGCATGTGCTGGGTTCAATTTTGATATTGGTTACCTAGAGCGAAGAGCATTACTTTCCCAGCGGGAGAGCTGAAAGTGCGGCCTCAGAGCGTCCTGAGACACAGTGTGGTTGCTCGTGTTCTCTTCACAAGTAGAATGGCTATGTGAGGGAAAGGGAGCTCTCCTAGAGAAACACTCTGCTTTCTGTACCGTGCAGGAGGCCTCCCGGCGCCCTATATACATAAAGGGAACACTGTGCTGTTCCGCGAGGACCAAAGTAAGGTTCAGGTATTCCCTCCACGAACTGAGGCGTGCAGAGGCTTTCCACGAAACCTTAGGCAAGTAGTGCATGAATGTTCGTGGGCCTTTCCCAGGACCCCCGCTGCCTCAGCATGTCCCCTGGAAGAACACTGTGTACCGAGTACTCTTCTTGGCCCCCTGAGCACCGTGCCGCTACCAAAGCCCTCCGGATCATCTCTTTGCATGCCGAGTGAGAGGCAACACACTCTTTTCTTTGTTGGCTAGCTAGATAGCCAAGACATTCAAAAGTGCTCCCCGAACAGAGGTGTAGAAGGTCTTAGGTGTAATGGCCTAGTGTGTCTCTCAGGGCTGCCGCTGAGGAGCAAGGAGAAAGCCGGTGCGTAGTGTTCCTTCTGGGTGTACTTAGCTACCGGCTCGTTCTGGCGAGCAGTCACTCGACGTTAGCTGCAGTCTGGAAAATGGACGGTTTCCCCCTGCACACTGCTAGGCTTTTGGCAGCTGCAGGGACACCTAACTCACTCGACCTAGCCCCTCCAATATTTCGTGCCATTCGCACAGTGCGCCACACCCCGGCTACCAAGTTATTCAGAGGAGGGGCCACAGTCCTCCTTGTGTCCCTTTCGGTGCGGGAGAACCTATGGGTACGTGGGGCCGTGCTCAACTTTGAGATTGGGACCTTCAGAGCACTGTAGTACCTCCCAACTGGAAAGAAGGATGGTTCAACGTGAAAGCTGCCTGAAATACAGTGCTCTGTCAGCCCACGCGTGCCTGCTGGCATGTCTTTGGAAGGAAAGTGGGCTTTCCTTGAGAGGCATAGTGTGTTTCCACGTCCACTCCTGAGGCACCCCAGGGTCGCCTCTACCTAAAAGGAACACTACGCTGAGCGCCAAGCTGAAGGCAAGGTCCGGGAATTGCATCCACAGCGCCGGGCAGCCATGCAGCGTTTCCCAGGGAGCCTCACTCAAAGCAGTGGCTAAACGCTAGTGTGCTTTGCAGGACTCCTGGGACTCCCGCGTCCTCACCACGTCTCATGGAAACACAGTGTGTACCGGATGCCACTTCTTAGGCGACCTACCAACATACAGGGGCCTAGGCCCTTCGGATCATCTCTTGGAATGAAGAGTGAAAGGCAAAACACCGCTCTCTTGGTCGCACAGGTGGATTGCCAGTCTTTCGAAAGTCCTCCCGAGCACAGGTCTAGCAGGTCTTAGGTGTACTGCAGGTGGTCCCCGCCGCTGAACCCGAACTGCAATGGGAAAAACCCTCGGCTCGCTGTTCATCCTGGGAACGCCAGCCTGCCCTCGCTCGCCGAGCAGACAGTCGACTTTAGATGCAGCCTGACATACGGACTTGTTGCCCCTGCAACACTGCCTAAGCTTTTGTAAGGGAAAAGGACACTTTGGCCTAACCCAAGGAATTATGTCGGTCCCGCCACTCAGCCCAAGCAGAACTCCCTTCGTGCCAAAGTTTTATCAGGGAAGGTCCAGGGGGCTGCGTGAGTCTCTTTTCGTTGCTCAGAAACTACCCGTCCGTGGGCTGTGCCAAGTCTGGCATCGGGACCTAAGGAGGGAAGCGTTATTTTCCCAACGGGAAAGCAGGCCACCTGCGGCCTCCAACTTAAGTGAAAACCAATGCGGTTGCCCGTCATCTCTACACAGTGGCAAGGCCGACTGAGGGAGAGGCAGCTTTCCTCGATTAACACAGTGTTTCCTACTCGTGGCAGGAGGCCTCCAGCAGCCCTCTTCACATAACGGGAAAAGCAGACCTGTCCCCCAGGCTCAACGTAATGTCCGGGTTTCCATCCACGGGTGGCCGTGTGCAAACGATTTCCATGACCCCGGCCGGGAAGGTAGGGCATTCAGGCCAGTGTGCCCTTCCTAGGACTCCCGCCGCCTCACCATGTCCCTTGGAAGAACGCTGTGTGCTCAGTGACTCTTCTTGGCCGACTGCGCACCGTGCCGCTACCTGGGTACTCCGGGTCGTCTCTTTGAGTGCACCGTGAAAGGCAAGGCAGTGTTTTCGTCGTTGGATCGATAGACTGACAAGTCTTTCAAATGTGCCCCGACCAGAGTTCTGGAAAGTCCTCGGTGTAATGCCAGTGGCTCTCAGGGCGGACCCTGAGCTGCAGTGAAACAACTCTGTGCTTCGTGTTCCGTCTCGCTTTACACACCTGCCGTCTCTCTCTGCCAAGCAGAAACACGACTTTTAGATGCAGCCTGGAAAATCAACCGTTTCCTCCTGAGCCCTGCTAGTCTTTTGGCAGGTTCAAGGCCACCTAGACCTCCCTAGCGCCTTAAATCGCTTAGGTCATCCGCACAGTGCAAATCTCCCTGCCTAAATAAAACATTATTCTGAGAAGGTAGCACAGTGCTCCTCGTGCCTCTTTTGGTTCTTCAGAAACGACACGTACGTGGGCTGGGTTCAACTTTGATACTGGGGCCTTATGAGAAACGGAGGAATTCCCTAGTTGAACGAGGAATCCTCGTAGCCTCCAAGGTGCCTACATAGGGCGTTCTGCGAGTCCTTCCTTGCGTGCTGGAATGTGCCTCAAAGGAAAGGGTGCTTTACAGGAAAGACAAAAGGTGTTTCCACTTCCTTGCCTGAGGCATGCCAGAGCCCCCTTTACATACAGGGCGATCTACGCTGATCAGGAAGATCAAAACAAAGTCCAGGACGGCAGCCACAGTGCTGGCAGGCAGGCAGCATTTGCCCAGAAGCCTTAGTCATGGCAGTGGCTTAACGCTAGTGTGCCGCTCAGGACTCCTAGGACTCCTGGGTCCTCACCCCCTGGGCGTGGAAAAACACTGTGTACCCAATGCCTCTTCTTAGGCGACCTACCCAAACACAGGTCCCTAGGCCCCTTCGGATCATTTCTCTGCATGGCGAAGGAAAGGCAACGCTCTGCTCTCTCTCTTCGGTGCCCATGGAGATTGCCAGGCTTTCAACAGGCCTCCCGAGCACAGGCCTAGCAGGTCTCAGGTGTAATGCAAAAGGTCCCCACTGCTGGACCACTGCTGCAATGACAAAACGCTGTGGTTATTGTTCAGACTGGGAACCCTTACCTGCCGTCTTCTCTCTGCCAAGCAGAAGGCCGACTACAGAGGCAGCCCGACAAACGTACAATTTGCCCCTTGAACGCTACCTCGGGTTTTCTGAGCTACAGGGACCATTTGGCCTATCCCCGGGAATCGTGTCCTTGAAGCCATTCAGCCCATGCCGGAGCCCCTTGGCGCCAAAGTTTTATCAGGGAAGGTCCAGCGTGCTGCTTGAGTCTCTCTTGGTTGGTCAGAAACTACAGGTGCATGTGCTGGGTTCAATTTTGATATTGGTTACCTAGAGCGAAGAGCATTACTTTCCCAGCGGGAGAGCTGAAAGTGCGGCCTCAGAGCGTCCTGAGACACAGTGTGGTTGCTCGTGTTCTCTTCACAAGTAGAATGGCTATGTGAGGGAAAGGGAGCTCTCCTAGAGAAACACTCTGCTTTCTGTACCGTGCAGGAGGCCTCCCGGCGCCCTATATACATAAAGGGAACACTGTGCTGTTCCGCGAGGACCAAAGTAAGGTTCAGGTATTCCCTCCACGAACTGAGGCGTGCAGAGGCTTTCCACGAAACCTTAGGCAAGTAGTGCATGAATGTTCGTGGGCCTTTCCCAGGACCCCCGCTGCCTCAGCATGTCCCCTGGAAGAACACTGTGTACCGAGTACTCTTCTTGGCCCCCTGAGCACCGTGCCGCTACCAAAGCCCTCCGGATCATCTCTTTGCATGCCGAGTGAGAGGCAACACACTCTTTTCTTTGTTGGCTAGCTAGATAGCCAAGACATTCAAAAGTGCTCCCCGAACAGAGGTGTAGAAGGTCTTAGGTGTAATGGCCTAGTGTGTCTCTCAGGGCTGCCGCTGAGGAGCAAGGAGAAAGCCGGTGCGTAGTGTTCCTTCTGGGTGTACTTAGCTACCGGCTCGTTCTGGCGAGCAGTCACTCGACGTTAGCTGCAGTCTGGAAAATGGACGGTTTCCCCCTGCACACTGCTAGGCTTTTGGCAGCTGCAGGGACACCTAACTCACTCGACCTAGCCCCTCCAATATTTCGTGCCATGCGCACAGTGCGCCACACCCCGGCTACCAAGTTATTCAGAGGAGGGGCCACAGTCCTCCTTGTGTCCCTTTCGGTGCGGGAGAACCTATGGGTACGTGGGGCCGTGCTCAACTTTGAGATTGGGACCTTCAGAGCACTGTAGTACCTCCCAACTGGAAAGAAGGATGGTTCAACGTGAAAGCTGCCTGAAATACAGTGCTCTGTCAGCCCACGCGTGCCTGCTGGCATGTCTTTGGAAGGAAAGTGGGCTTTCCTTGAGAGGCATAGTGTGTTTCCACGTCCACTCCTGAGGCACCCCAGGGTCGCCTCTACCTAAAAGGAACACTACGCTGAGCGCCAAGCTGAAGGCAAGGTCCGGGAATTGCATCCACAGCGCCGGGCAGCCATGCAGCGTTTCCCAGGGAGCCTCACTCAAAGCAGTGGCTAAACGCTAGTGTGCTTTGCAGGACTCCTGGGACTCCCGCGTCCTCACCACGTCTCATGGAAACACAGTGTGTACCGGATGCCACTTCTTAGGCGACCTACCAACATACAGGGGCCTAGGCCCTTCGGATCATCTCTTGGAATGAAGAGTGAAAGGCAAAACACCGCTCTCTTGGTCGCACAGGTGGATTGCCAGTCTTTCGAAAGTCCTCCCGAGCACAGGTCTAGCAGGTCTTAGGTGTACTGCAGGTGGTCCCCGCCGCTGAACCCGAACTGCAATGGGAAAAACCCTCGGCTCGCTGTTCATCCTGGGAACGCCAGCCTGCCCTCGCTCGCCGAGCAGACAGTCGACTTTAGATGCAGCCTGACATACGGACTTGTTGCCCCTGCAACACTGCCTAAGCTTTTGTAAGGGAAAAGGACACTTTGGCCTAACCCAAGGAATTATGTCGGTCCCGCCACTCAGCCCAAGCAGAACTCCCTTCGTGCCAAAGTTTTATCAGGGAAGGTCCAGGGGGCTGCGTGAGTCTCTTTTCGTTGCTCAGAAACTACCCGTCCGTGGGCTGTGCCAAGTCTGGCATCGGGACCTAAGGAGGGAAGCGTTATTTTCCCAACGGGAAAGCAGGCCACCTGCGGCCTCCAACTTAAGTGAAAACCAATGCGGTTGCCCGTCATCTCTACACAGTGGCAAGGCCGACTGAGGGAGAGGCAGCTTTCCTCGATTAACACAGTGTTTCCTACTCGTGGCAGGAGGCCTCCAGCAGCCCTCTTCACATAACGGGAAAAGCAGACCTGTCCCCCAGGCTCAACGTAATGTCCGGGTTTCCATCCACGGGTGGCCGTGTGCAAACGATTTCCATGACCCCGGCCGGGAAGGTAGGGCATTCAGGCCAGTGTGCCCTTCCTAGGACTCCCGCCGCCTCACCATGTCCCTTGGAAGAACGCTGTGTGCTCAGTGACTCTTCTTGGCCGACTGCGCACCGTGCCGCTACCTGGGTACTCCGGGTCGTCTCTTTGAGTGCACCGTGAAAGGCAAGGCAGTGTTTTCGTCGTTGGATCGATAGACTGACAAGTCTTTCAAATGTGCCCCGACCAGAGTTCTGGAAAGTCCTCGGTGTAATGCCAGTGGCTCTCAGGGCGGACCCTGAGCTGCAGTGAAACAACTCTGTGCTTCGTGTTCCGTCTCGCTTTACACACCTGCCGTCTCTCTCTGCCAAGCAGAAACACGACTTTTAGATGCAGCCTGGAAAATCAACCGTTTCCTCCTGAGCCCTGCTAGTCTTTTGGCAGGTTCAAGGCCACCTAGACCTCCCTAGCGCCTTAAATCGCTTAGGTCATCCGCACAGTGCAAATCTCCCTGCCTAAATAAAACATTATTCTGAGAAGGTAGCACAGTGCTCCTCGTGCCTCTTTTGGTTCTTCAGAAACGACACGTACGTGGGCTGGGTTCAACTTTGATACTGGGGCCTTATGAGAAACGGAGGAATTCCCTAGTTGAACGAGGAATCCTCGTAGCCTCCAAGGTGCCTACATAGGGCGTTCTGCGAGTCCTTCCTTGCGTGCTGGAATGTGCCTCAAAGGAAAGGGTGCTTTACAGGAAAGACAAAAGGTGTTTCCACTTCCTTGCCTGAGGCATGCCAGAGCCCCCTTTACATACAGGGCGATCTACGCTGATCACCAAGATCAAAACAAAGTCCAGGACGGCAGCCACAGTGCTGGCAGGCAGGCAGCATTTGCCCAGAAGCCTTAGTCATGGCAGTGGCTTAACGCTAGTGTGCCGCTCAGGACTCCTAGGACTCCTGGGTCCTCACCCCCTGGGCGTGGAAAAACACTGTGTACCCAATGCCTCTTCTTAGGCGACCTACCCAAACACAGGTCCCTAGGCCCCTTCGGATCATTTCTCTGCATGGCGAAGGAAAGGCAACGCTCTGCTCTCTCTCTTCGGTGCCCATGGAGATTGCCAGGCTTTCAACAGGCCTCCCGAGCACAGGCCTAGCAGGTCTCAGGTGTAATGCAAAAGGTCCCCACTGCTGGACCACTGCTGCAATGACAAAACGCTGTGTTTATTGTTCAGACTGGGAACCCTTACCTGCCGTCTTCTCTCTGCCAAGCAGAAGGCCGACTACAGAGGCAGCCCGACAAACGTACAATTTGCCCCTTGAACGCTACCTCGGGTTTTCTGAGCTACAGGGACCATTTGGCCTATCCCCGGGAATCGTGTCCTTGAAGCCATTCAGCCCATGCCGGAGCCCCTTGGCGCCAAAGTTTTATCAGGGAAGGTCCAGCGTGCTGCTTGAGTCTCTCTTGGTTGGTCAGAAACTACAGGTGCATGTGCTGGGTTCAATTTTGATATTGGTTACCTAGAGCGAAGAGCATTACTTTCCCAGCGGGAGAGCTGAAAGTGCGGCCTCAGAGCGTCCTGAGACACAGTGTGGTTGCTCGTGTTCTCTTCACAAGTAGAATGGCTATGTGAGGGAAAGGGAGCTCTCCTAGAGAAACACTCTGCTTTCTGTACCGTGCAGGAGGCCTCCCGGCGCCCTATATACATAAAGGGAACACTGTGCTGTTCCGCGAGGACCAAAGTAAGGTTCAGGTATTCCCTCCACGAACTGAGGCGTGCAGAGGCTTTCCACGAAACCTTAGGCAAGTAGTGCATGAATGTTCGTGGGCCTTTCCCAGGACCCCCGCTGCCTCAGCATGTCCCCTGGAAGAACACTGTGTACCGAGTACTCTTCTTGGCCCCCTGAGCACCGTGCCGCTACCAAAGCCCTCCGGATCATCTCTTTGCATGCCGAGTGAGAGGCAACACACTCTTTTCTTTGTTGGCTAGCTAGATAGCCAAGACATTCAAAAGTGCTCCCCGAACAGAGGTGTAGAAGGTCTTAGGTGTAATGGCCTAGTGTGTCTCTCAGGGCTGCCGCTGAGGAGCAAGGAGAAAGCCGGTGCGTAGTGTTCCTTCTGGGTGTACTTAGCTACCGGCTCGTTCTGGCGAGCAGTCACTCGACGTTAGCTGCAGTCTGGAAAATGGACGGTTTCCCCCTGCACACTGCTAGGCTTTTGGCAGCTGCAGGGACACCTAACTCACTCGACCTAGCCCCTCCAATATTTCGTGCCATTCGCACAGTGCGCCACACCCCGGCTACCAAGTTATTCAGAGGAGGGGCCACAGTCCTCCTTGTGTCCCTTTCGGTGCGGGAGAACCTATGGGTACGTGGGGCCGTGCTCAACTTTGAGATTGGGACCTTCAGAGCACTGTAGTACCTCCCAACTGGAAAGAAGGATGGTTCAACGTGAAAGCTGCCTGAAATACAGTGCTCTGTCAGCCCACGCGTGCCTGCTGGCATGTCTTTGGAAGGAAAGTGGGCTTTCCTTGAGAGGCATAGTGTGTTTCCACGTCCACTCCTGAGGCACCCCAGGGTCGCCTCTACCTAAAAGGAACACTACGCTGAGCGCCAAGCTGAAGGCAAGGTCCGGGAATTGCATCCACAGCGCCGGGCAGCCATGCAGCGTTTCCCAGGGAGCCTCACTCAAAGCAGTGGCTAAACGCTAGTGTGCTTTGCAGGACTCCTGGGACTCCCGCGTCCTCACCACGTCTCATGGAAACACAGTGTGTACCGGATGCCACTTCTTAGGCGACCTACCAACATACAGGGGCCTAGGCCCTTCGGATCATCTCTTGGAATGAAGAGTGAAAGGCAAAACACCGCTCTCTTGGTCGCACAGGTGGATTGCCAGTCTTTCGAAAGTCCTCCCGAGCACAGGTCTAGCAGGTCTTAGGTGTACTGCAGGTGGTCCCCGCCGCTGAACCCGAACTGCAATGGGAAAAACCCTCGGCTCGCTGTTCATCCTGGGAACGCCAGCCTGCCCTCGCTCGCCGAGCAGACAGTCGACTTTAGATGCAGCCTGACATACGGACTTGTTGCCCCTGCAACACTGCCTAAGCTTTTGTAAGGGAAAAGGACACTTTGGCCTAACCCAAGGAATTATGTCGGTCCCGCCACTCAGCCCAAGCAGAACTCCCTTCGTGCCAAAGTTTTATCAGGGAAGGTCCAGGGGGCTGCGTGAGTCTCTTTTCGTTGCTCAGAAACTACCCGTCCGTGGGCTGTGCCAAGTCTGGCATCGGGACCTAAGGAGGGAAGCGTTATTTTCCCAACGGGAAAGCAGGCCACCTGCGGCCTCCAACTTAAGTGAAAACCAATGCGGTTGCCCGTCATCTCTACACAGTGGCAAGGCCGACTGAGGGAGAGGCAGCTTTCCTCGATTAACACAGTGTTTCCTACTCGTGGCAGGAGGCCTCCAGCAGCCCTCTTCACATAACGGGAAAAGCAGACCTGTCCCCCAGGCTCAACGTAATGTCCGGGTTTCCATCCACGGGTGGCCGTGTGCAAACGATTTCCATGACCCCGGCCGGGAAGGTAGGGCATTCAGGCCAGTGTGCCCTTCCTAGGACTCCCGCCGCCTCACCATGTCCCTTGGAAGAACGCTGTGTGCTCAGTGACTCTTCTTGGCCGACTGCGCACCGTGCCGCTACCTGGGTACTCCGGGTCGTCTCTTTGAGTGCACCGTGAAAGGCAAGGCAGTGTTTTCGTCGTTGGATCGATAGACTGACAAGTCTTTCAAATGTGCCCCGACCAGAGTTCTGGAAAGTCCTCGGTGTAATGCCAGTGGCTCTCAGGGCGGACCCTGAGCTGCAGTGAAACAACTCTGTGCTTCGTGTTCCGTCTCGCTTTACACACCTGCCGTCTCTCTCTGCCAAGCAGAAACACGACTTTTAGATGCAGCCTGGAAAATCAACCGTTTCCTCCTGAGCCCTGCTAGTCTTTTGGCAGGTTCAAGGCCACCTAGACCTCCCTAGCGCCTTAAATCGCTTAGGTCATCCGCACAGTGCAAATCTCCCTGCCTAAATAAAACATTATTCTGAGAAGGTAGCACAGTGCTCCTCGTGCCTCTTTTGGTTCTTCAGAAACGACACGTACGTGGGCTGGGTTCAACTTTGATACTGGGGCCTTATGAGAAACGGAGGAATTCCCTAGTTGAACGAGGAATCCTCGTAGCCTCCAAGGTGCCTACATAGGGCGTTCTGCGAGTCCTTCCTTGCGTGCTGGAATGTGCCTCAAAGGAAAGGGTGCTTTACAGGAAAGACAAAAGGTGTTTCCACTTCCTTGCCTGAGGCATGCCAGAGCCCCCTTTACATACAGGGCGATCTACGCTGATCACCAAGATCAAAACAAAGTCCAGGACGGCAGCCACAGTGCTGGCAGGCAGGCAGCATTTGCCCAGAAGCCTTAGTCATGGCAGTGGCTTAACGCTAGTGTGCCGCTCAGGACTCCTAGGACTCCTGGGTCCTCACCCCCTGGGCGTGGAAAAACACTGTGTACCCAATGCCTCTTCTTAGGCGACCTACCCAAACACAGGTCCCTAGGCCCCTTCGGATCATTTCTCTGCATGGCGAAGGAAAGGCAACGCTCTGCTCTCTCTCTTCGGTGCCCATGGAGATTGCCAGGCTTTCAACAGGCCTCCCGAGCACAGGCCTAGCAGGTCTCAGGTGTAATGCAAAAGGTCCCCACTGCTGGACCACTGCTGCAATGACAAAACGCTGTGTTTGTTGTTCAGACTGGGAACCCTTACCTGCCGTCTTCTCTCTGCCAAGCAGAAGGCCGACTACAGAGGCAGCCCGACAAACGTACAATTTGCCCCTTGAACGCTACCTCGGGTTTTCTGAGCTACAGGGACCATTTGGCCTATCCCCGGGAATCGTGTCCTTGAAGCCATTCAGCCCATGCCGGAGCCCCTTGGCGCCAAAGTTTTATCAGGGAAGGTCCAGCGTGCTGCTTGAGTCTCTCTTGGTTGGTCAGAAACTACAGGTGCATGTGCTGGGTTCAATTTTGATATTGGTTACCTAGAGCGAAGAGCATTACTTTCCCAGCGGGAGAGCTGAAAGTGCGGCCTCAGAGCGTCCTGAGACACAGTGTGGTTGCTCGTGTTCTCTTCACAAGTAGAATGGCTATGTGAGGGAAAGGGAGCTCTCCTAGAGAAACACTCTGCTTTCTGTACCGTGCAGGAGGCCTCCCGGCGCCCTATATACATAAAGGGAACACTGTGCTGTTCCGCGAGGACCAAAGTAAGGTTCAGGTATTCCCTCCACGAACTGAGGCGTGCAGAGGCTTTCCACGAAACCTTAGGCAAGTAGTGCATGAATGTTCGTGGGCCTTTCCCAGGACCCCCGCTGCCTCAGCATGTCCCCTGGAAGAACACTGTGTACCGAGTACTCTTCTTGGCCCCCTGAGCACCGTGCCGCTACCAAAGCCCTCCGGATCATCTCTTTGCATGCCGAGTGAGAGGCAACACACTCTTTTCTTTGTTGGCTAGCTAGATAGCCAAGACATTCAAAAGTGCTCCCCGAACAGAGGTGTAGAAGGTCTTAGGTGTAATGGCCTAGTGTGTCTCTCAGGGCTGCCGCTGAGGAGCAAGGAGAAAGCCGGTGCGTAGTGTTCCTTCTGGGTGTACTTAGCTACCGGCTCGTTCTGGCGAGCAGTCACTCGACGTTAGCTGCAGTCTGGAAAATGGACGGTTTCCCCCTGCACACTGCTAGGCTTTTGGCAGCTGCAGGGACACCTAACTCACTCGACCTAGCCCCTCCAATATTTCGTGCCATTCGCACAGTGCGCCACACCCCGGCTACCAAGTTATTCAGAGGAGGGGCCACAGTCCTCCTTGTGTCCCTTTCGGTGCGGGAGAACCTATGGGTACGTGGGGCCGTGCTCAACTTTGAGATTGGGACCTTCAGAGCACTGTAGTACCTCCCAACTGGAAAGAAGGATGGTTCAACGTGAAAGCTGCCTGAAATACAGTGCTCTGTCAGCCCACGCGTGCCTGCTGGCATGTCTTTGGAAGGAAAGTGGGCTTTCCTTGAGAGGCATAGTGTGTTTCCACGTCCACTCCTGAGGCACCCCAGGGTCGCCTCTACCTAAAAGGAACACTACGCTGAGCGCCAAGCTGAAGGCAAGGTCCGGGAATTGCATCCACAGCGCCGGGCAGCCATGCAGCGTTTCCCAGGGAGCCTCACTCAAAGCAGTGGCTAAACGCTAGTGTGCTTTGCAGGACTCCTGGGACGCCCGCGTCCTCACCACGTCTCATGGAAACACAGTGTGTACCGGATGCCACTTCTTAGGCGACCTACCAACATACAGGGGCCTAGGCCCTTCGGATCATCTCTTGGAATGAAGAGTGAAAGGCAAAACACCGCTCTCTTGGTCGCACAGGTGGATTGCCAGTCTTTCGAAAGTCCTCCCGAGCACAGGTCTAGCAGGTCTTAGGTGTACTGCAGGTGGTCCCCGCCGCTGAACCCGAACTGCAATGGGAAAAACCCTCGGCTCGCTGTTCATCCTGGGAACGCCAGCCTGCCCTCGCTCGCCGAGCAGACAGTCGACTTTAGATGCAGCCTGACATACGGACTTGTTGCCCCTGCAACACTGCCTAAGCTTTTGTAAGGGAAAAGGACACTTTGGCCTAACCCAAGGAATTATGTCGGTCCCGCCACTCAGCCCAAGCAGAACTCCCTTCGTGCCAAAGTTTTATCAGGGAAGGTCCAGGGGGCTGCGTGAGTCTCTTTTCGTTGCTCAGAAACTACCCGTCCGTGGGCTGTGCCAAGTCTGGCATCGGGACCTAAGGAGGGAAGCGTTATTTTCCCAACGGGAAAGCAGGCCACCTGCGGCCTCCAACTTAAGTGAAAACCAATGCGGTTGCCCGTCATCTCTACACAGTGGCAAGGCCGACTGAGGGAGAGGCAGCTTTCCTCGATTAACACAGTGTTTCCTACTCGTGGCAGGAGGCCTCCAGCAGCCCTCTTCACATAACGGGAAAAGCAGACCTGTCCCCCAGGCTCAACGTAATGTCCGGGTTTCCATCCACGGGTGGCCGTGTGCAAACGATTTCCATGACCCCGGCCGGGAAGGTAGGGCATTCAGGCCAGTGTGCCCTTCCTAGGACTCCCGCCGCCTCACCATGTCCCTTGGAAGAACGCTGTGTGCTCAGTGACTCTTCTTGGCCGACTGCGCACCGTGCCGCTACCTGGGTACTCCGGGTCGTCTCTTTGAGTGCACCGTGAAAGGCAAGGCAGTGTTTTCGTCGTTGGATCGATAGACTGACAAGTCTTTCAAATGTGCCCCGACCAGAGTTCTGGAAAGTCCTCTGTGTAATGCCAGTGGCTCTCAGGGCGGACCCTGAGCTGCAGTGAAACAACTCTGTGCTTCGTGTTCCGTCTCGCTTTACACACCTGCCGTCTCTCTCTGCCAAGCAGAAACACGACTTTTAGATGCAGCCTGGAAAATCAACCGTTTCCTCCTGAGCCCTGCTAGTCTTTTGGCAGGTTCAAGGCCACCTAGACCTCCCTAGCGCCTTAAATCGCTTAGGTCATCCGCACAGTGCAAATCTCCCTGCCTAAATAAAACATTATTCTGAGAAGGTAGCACAGTGCTCCTCGTGCCTCTTTTGGTTCTTCAGAAACGACACGTACGTGGGCTGGGTTCAACTTTGATACTGGGGCCTTATGAGAAACGGAGGAATTCCCTAGTTGAACGAGGAATCCTCGTAGCCTCCAAGGTGCCTACATAGGGCGTTCTGCGAGTCCTTCCTTGCGTGCTGGAATGTGCCTCAAAGGAAAGGGTGCTTTACAGGAAAGACAAAAGGTGTTTCCACTTCCTTGCCTGAGGCATGCCAGAGCCCCCTTTACATACAGGGCGATCTACGCTGATCACCAAGATCAAAACAAAGTCCAGGACGGCAGCCACAGTGCTGGCAGGCAGGCAGCATTTGCCCAGAAGCCTTAGTCATGGCAGTGGCTTAACGCTAGTGTGCCGCTCAGGACTCCTAGGACTCCTGGGTCCTCACCCCCTGGGCGTGGAAAAACACTGTGTACCCAATGCCTCTTCTTAGGCGACCTACCCAAACACAGGTCCCTAGGCCCCTTCGGATCATTTCTCTGCATGGAGAAGGAAAGGCAACGCTCTGCTCTCTCTCTTCGGTGCCCATGGAGATTGCCAGGCTTTCAACAGGCCTCCCGAGCACAGGCCTAGCAGGTCTCAGGTGTAATGCAAAAGGTCCCCACTGCTGGACCACTGCTGCAATGACAAAACGCTGTGGTTATTGTTCAGACTGGGAACCCTTACCTGCCGTCTTCTCTCTGCCAAGCAGAAGGCCGACTACAGAGGCAGCCCGACAAACGTACAATTTGCCCCTTGAACGCTACCTCGGGTTTTCTGAGCTACAGGGACCATTTGGCCTATCCCCGGGAATCGTGTCCTTGAAGCCATTCAGCCCATGCCGGAGCCCCTTGGCGCCAAAGTTTTATCAGGGAAGGTCCAGCGTGCTGCTTGAGTCTCTCTTGGTTGGTCAGAAACTACAGGTGCATGTGCTGGGTTCAATTTTGATATTGGTTACCTAGAGCGAAGAGCATTACTTTCCCAGCGGGAGAGCTGAAAGTGCGGCCTCAGAGCGTCCTGAGACACAGTGTGGTTGCTCGTGTTCTCTTCACAAGTAGAATGGCTATGTGAGGGAAAGGGAGCTCTCCTAGAGAAACACTCTGCTTTCTGTACCGTGCAGGAGGCCTCCCGGCGCCCTATATACATAAAGGGAACACTGTGCTGTTCCGCGAGGACCAAAGTAAGGTTCAGGTATTCCCTCCACGAACTGAGGCGTGCAGAGGCTTTCCACGAAACCTTAGGCAAGTAGTGCATGAATGTTCGTGGGCCTTTCCCAGGACCCCCGCTGCCTCAGCATGTCCCCTGGAAGAACACTGTGTACCGAGTACTCTTCTTGGCCCCCTGAGCACCGTGCCGCTACCAAAGCCCTCCGGATCATCTCTTTGCATGCCGAGTGAGAGGCAACACACTCTTTTCTTTGTTGGCTAGCTAGATAGCCAAGACATTCAAAAGTGCTCCCCGAACAGAGGTGTAGAAGGTCTTAGGTGTAATGGCCTAGTGTGTCTCTCAGGGCTGCCGCTGAGGAGCAAGGAGAAAGCCGGTGCGTAGTGTTCCTTCTGGGTGTACTTAGCTACCGGCTCGTTCTGGCGAGCAGTCACTCGACGTTAGCTGCAGTCTGGAAAATGGACGGTTTCCCCCTGCACACTGCTAGGCTTTTGGCAGCTGCAGGGACACCTAACTCACTCGACCTAGCCCCTCCAATATTTCGTGCCATTCGCACAGTGCGCCACACCCCGGCTACCAAGTTATTCAGAGGAGGGGCCACAGTCCTCCTTGTGTCCCTTTCGGTGCGGGAGAACCTATGGGTACGTGGGGCCGTGCTCAACTTTGAGATTGGGACCTTCAGAGCACTGTAGTACCTCCCAACTGGAAAGAAGGATGGTTCAACGTGAAAGCTGCCTGAAATACAGTGCTCTGTCAGCCCACGCGTGCCTGCTGGCATGTCTTTGGAAGGAAAGTGGGCTTTCCTTGAGAGGCATAGTGTGTTTCCACGTCCACTCCTGAGGCACCCCAGGGTCGCCTCTACCTAAAAGGAACACTACGCTGAGCGCCAAGCTGAAGGCAAGGTCCGGGAATTGCATCCACAGCGCCGGGCAGCCATGCAGCGTTTCCCAGGGAGCCTCACTCAAAGCAGTGGCTAAACGCTAGTGTGCTTTGCAGGACTCCTGGGACGCCCGCGTCCTCACCACGTCTCATGGAAACACAGTGTGTACCGGATGCCACTTCTTAGGCGACCTACCAACATACAGGGGCCTAGGCCCTTCGGATCATCTCTTGGAATGAAGAGTGAAAGGCAAAACACCGCTCTCTTGGTCGCACAGGTGGATTGCCAGTCTTTCGAAAGTCCTCCCGAGCACAGGTCTAGCAGGTCTTAGGTGTACTGCAGGTGGTCCCCGCCGCTGAACCCGAACTGCAATGGGAAAAACCCTCGGCTCGCTGTTCATCCTGGGAACGCCAGCCTGCCCTCGCTCGCCGAGCAGACAGTCGACTTTAGATGCAGCCTGACATACGGACTTGTTGCCCCTGCAACACTGCCTAAGCTTTTGTAAGGGAAAAGGACACTTTGGCCTAACCCAAGGAATTATGTCGGTCCCGCCACTCAGCCCAAGCAGAACTCCCTTCGTGCCAAAGTTTTATCAGGGAAGGTCCAGGGGGCTGCGTGAGTCTCTTTTCGTTGCTCAGAAACTACCCGTCCGTGGGCTGTGCCAAGTCTGGCATCGGGACCTAAGGAGGGAAGCGTTATTTTCCCAACGGGAAAGCAGGCCACCTGCGGCCTCCAACTTAAGTGAAAACCAATGCGGTTGCCCGTCATCTCTACACAGTGGCAAGGCCGACTGAGGGAGAGGCAGCTTTCCTCGATTAACACAGTGTTTCCTACTCGTGGCAGGAGGCCTCCAGCAGCCCTCTTCACATAACGGGAAAAGCAGACCTGTCCCCCAGGCTCAACGTAATGTCCGGGTTTCCATCCACGGGTGGCCGTGTGCAAACGATTTCCATGACCCCGGCCGGGAAGGTAGGGCATTCAGGCCAGTGTGCCCTTCCTAGGACTCCCGCCGCCTCACCATGTCCCTTGGAAGAACGCTGTGTGCTCAGTGACTCTTCTTGGCCGACTGCGCACCGTGCCGCTACCTGGGTACTCCGGGTCGTCTCTTTGAGTGCACCGTGAAAGGCAAGGCAGTGTTTTCGTCGTTGGATCGATAGACTGACAAGTCTTTCAAATGTGCCCCGACCAGAGTTCTGGAAAGTCCTCGGTGTAATGCCAGTGGCTCTCAGGGCGGACCCTGAGCTGCAGTGAAACAACTCTGTGCTTCGTGTTCCGTCTCGCTTTACACACCTGCCGTCTCTCTCTGCCAAGCAGAAACACGACTTTTAGATGCAGCCTGGAAAATCAACCGTTTCCTCCTGAGCCCTGCTAGTCTTTTGGCAGGTTCAAGGCCACCTAGACCTCCCTAGCGCCTTAAATCGCTTAGGTCATCCGCACAGTGCAAATCTCCCTGCCTAAATAAAACATTATTCTGAGAAGGTAGCACAGTGCTCCTCGTGCCTCTTTTGGTTCTTCAGAAACGACACGTACGTGGGCTGGGTTCAACTTTGATACTGGGGCCTTATGAGAAACGGAGGAATTCCCTAGTTGAACGAGGAATCCTCGTAGCCTCCAAGGTGCCTACATAGGGCGTTCTGCGAGTCCTTCCTTGCGTGCTGGAATGTGCCTCAAAGGAAAGGGTGCTTTACAGGAAAGACAAAAGGTGTTTCCACTTCCTTGCCTGAGGCATGCCAGAGCCCCCTTTACATACAGGGCGATCTACGCTGATCACCAAGATCAAAACAAAGTCCAGGACGGCAGCCACAGTGCTGGCAGGCAGGCAGCATTTGCCCAGAAGCCTTAGTCATGGCAGTGGCTTAACGCTAGTGTGCCGCTCAGGACTCCTAGGACTCCTGGGTCCTCACCCCCTGGGCGTGGAAAAACACTGTGTACCCAATGCCTCTTCTTAGGCGACCTACCCAAACACAGGTCCCTAGGCCCCTTCGGATCATTTCTCTGCATGGCGAAGGAAAGGCAACGCTCTGCTCTCTCTCTTCGGTGCCCATGGAGATTGCCAGGCTTTCAACAGGCCTCCCGAGCACAGGCCTAGCAGGTCTCAGGTGTAATGCAAAAGGTCCCCACTGCTGGACCACTGCTGCAATGACAAAACGCTGTGTTTATTGTTCAGACTGGGAACCCTTACCTGCCGTCTTCTCTCTGCCAAGCAGAAGGCCGACTACAGAGGCAGCCCGACAAACGTACAATTTGCCCCTTGAACGCTACCTCGGGTTTTCTGAGCTACAGGGACCATTTGGCCTATCCCCGGGAATCGTGTCCTTGAAGCCATTCAGCCCATGCCGGAGCCCCTTGGCGCCAAAGTTTTATCAGGGAAGGTCCAGCGTGCTGCTTGAGTCTCTCTTGGTTGGTCAGAAACTACAGGTGCATGTGCTGGGTTCAATTTTGATATTGGTTACCTAGAGCGAAGAGCATTACTTTCCCAGCGGGAGAGCTGAAAGTGCGGCCTCAGAGCGTCCTGAGACACAGTGTGGTTGCTCGTGTTCTCTTCACAAGTAGAATGGCTATGTGAGGGAAAGGGAGCTCTCCTAGAGAAACACTCTGCTTTCTGTACCGTGCAGGAGGCCTCCCGGCGCCCTATATACATAAAGGGAACACTGTGCTGTTCCGCGAGGACCAAAGTAAGGTTCAGGTATTCCCTCCACGAACTGAGGCGTGCAGAGGCTTTCCACGAAACCTTAGGCAAGTAGTGCATGAATGTTCGTGGGCCTTTCCCAGGACCCCCGCTGCCTCAGCATGTCCCCTGGAAGAACACTGTGTACCGAGTACTCTTCTTGGCCCCCTGAGCACCGTGCCGCTACCAAAGCCCTCCGGATCATCTCTTTGCATGCCGAGTGAGAGGCAACACACTCTTTTCTTTGTTGGCTAGCTAGATAGCCAAGACATTCAAAAGTGCTCCCCGAACAGAGGTGTAGAAGGTCTTAGGTGTAATGGCCTAGTGTGTCTCTCAGGGCTGCCGCTGAGGAGCAAGGAGAAAGCCGGTGCGTAGTGTTCCTTCTGGGTGTACTTAGCTACCGGCTCGTTCTGGCGAGCAGTCACTCGACGTTAGCTGCAGTCTGGAAAATGGACGGTTTCCCCCTGCACACTGCTAGGCTTTTGGCAGCTGCAGGGACACCTAACTCACTCGACCTAGCCCCTCCAATATTTCGTGCCATTCGCACAGTGCGCCACACCCCGGCTACCAAGTTATTCAGAGGAGGGGCCACAGTCCTCCTTGTGTCCCTTTCGGTGCGGGAGAACCTATGGGTACGTGGGGCCGTGCTCAACTTTGAGATTGGGACCTTCAGAGCACTGTAGTACCTCCCAACTGGAAAGAAGGATGGTTCAACGTGAAAGCTGCCTGAAATACAGTGCTCTGTCAGCCCACGCGTGCCTGCTGGCATGTCTTTGGAAGGAAAGTGGGCTTTCCTTGAGAGGCATAGTGTGTTTCCACGTCCACTCCTGAGGCACCCCAGGGTCGCCTCTACCTAAAAGGAACACTACGCTGAGCGCCAAGCTGAAGGCAAGGTCCGGGAATTGCATCCACAGCGCCGGGCAGCCATGCAGCGTTTCCCAGGGAGCCTCACTCAAAGCAGTGGCTAAACGCTAGTGTGCTTTGCAGGACTCCTGGGACGCCCGCGTCCTCACCACGTCTCATGGAAACACAGTGTGTACCGGATGCCACTTCTTAGGCGACCTACCAACATACAGGGGCCTAGGCCCTTCGGATCATCTCTTGGAATGAAGAGTGAAAGGCAAAACACCGCTCTCTTGGTCGCACAGGTGGATTGCCAGTCTTTCGAAAGTCCTCCCGAGCACAGGTCTAGCAGGTCTTAGGTGTACTGCAGGTGGTCCCCGCCGCTGAACCCGAACTGCAATGGGAAAAACCCTCGGCTCGCTGTTCATCCTGGGAACGCCAGCCTGCCCTCGCTCGCCGAGCAGACAGTCGACTTTAGATGCAGCCTGACATACGGACTTGTTGCCCCTGCAACACTGCCTAAGCTTTTGTAAGGGAAAAGGACACTTTGGCCTAACCCAAGGAATTATGTCGGTCCCGCCACTCAGCCCAAGCAGAACTCCCTTCGTGCCAAAGTTTTATCAGGGAAGGTCCAGGGGGCTGCGTGAGTCTCTTTTCGTTGCTCAGAAACTACCCGTCCGTGGGCTGTGCCAAGTCTGGCATCGGGACCTAAGGAGGGAAGCGTTATTTTCCCAACGGGAAAGCAGGCCACCTGCGGCCTCCAACTTAAGTGAAAACCAATGCGGTTGCCCGTCATCTCTACACAGTGGCAAGGCCGACTGAGGGAGAGGCAGCTTTCCTCGATTAACACAGTGTTTCCTACTCGTGGCAGGAGGCCTCCAGCAGCCCTCTTCACATAACGGGAAAAGCAGACCTGTCCCCCAGGCTCAACGTAATGTCCGGGTTTCCATCCACGGGTGGCCGTGTGCAAACGATTTCCATGACCCCGGCCGGGAAGGTAGGGCATTCAGGCCAGTGTGCCCTTCCTAGGACTCCCGCCGCCTCACCATGTCCCTTGGAAGAACGCTGTGTGCTCAGTGACTCTTCTTGGCCGACTGCGCACCGTGCCGCTACCTGGGTACTCCGGGTCGTCTCTTTGAGTGCACCGTGAAAGGCAAGGCAGTGTTTTCGTCGTTGGATCGATAGACTGACAAGTCTTTCAAATGTGCCCCGACCAGAGTTCTGGAAAGTCCTCGGTGTAATGCCAGTGGCTCTCAGGGCGGACCCTGAGCTGCAGTGAAACAACTCTGTGCTTCGTGTTCCGTCTCGCTTTACACACCTGCCGTCTCTCTCTGCCAAGCAGAAACACGACTTTTAGATGCAGCCTGGAAAATCAACCGTTTCCTCCTGAGCCCTGCTAGTCTTTTGGCAGGTTCAAGGCCACCTAGACCTCCCTAGCGCCTTAAATCGCTTAGGTCATCCGCACAGTGCAAATCTCCCTGCCTAAATAAAACATTATTCTGAGAAGGTAGCACAGTGCTCCTCGTGCCTCTTTTGGTTCTTCAGAAACGACACGTACGTGGGCTGGGTTCAACTTTGATACTGGGGCCTTATGAGAAACGGAGGAATTCCCTAGTTGAACGAGGAATCCTCGTAGCCTCCAAGGTGCCTACATAGGGCGTTCTGCGAGTCCTTCCTTGCGTGCTGGAATGTGCCTCAAAGGAAAGGGTGCTTTACAGGAAAGACAAAAGGTGTTTCCACTTCCTTGCCTGAGGCATGCCAGAGCCCCCTTTACATACAGGGCGATCTACGCTGATCACCAAGATCAAAACAAAGTCCAGGACGGCAGCCACAGTGCTGGCAGGCAGGCAGCATTTGCCCAGAAGCCTTAGTCATGGCAGTGGCTTAACGCTAGTGTGCCGCTCAGGACTCCTAGGACTCCTGGGTCCTCACCCCCTGGGCGTGGAAAAACACTGTGTACCCAATGCCTCTTCTTAGGCGACCTACCCAAACACAGGTCCCTAGGCCCCTTCGGATCATTTCTCTGCATGGCGAAGGAAAGGCAACGCTCTGCTCTCTCTTCGGTGCCCATGGAGATTGCCAGGCTTTCAACAGGCCTCCCGAGCACAGGCCTAGCAGGTCTCAGGTGTAATGCAAAAGGTCCCCACTGCTGGACCACTGCTGCAATGACAAAACGCTGTGTTTGTTGTTCAGACTGGGAACCCTTACCTGCCGTCTTCTCTCTGCCAAGCAGAAGGCCGACTACAGAGGCAGCCCGACAAACGTACAATTTGCCCCTTGAACGCTACCTCGGGTTTTCTGAGCTACAGGGACCATTTGGCCTATCCCCGGGAATCGTGTCCTTGAAGCCATTCAGCCCATGCCGGAGCCCCTTGGCGCCAAAGTTTTATCAGGGAAGGTCCAGCGTGCTGCTTGAGTCTCTCTTGGTTGGTCAGAAACTACAGGTGCATGTGCTGGGTTCAATTTTGATATTGGTTACCTAGAGCGAAGAGCATTACTTTCCCAGCGGGAGAGCTGAAAGTGCGGCCTCAGAGCGTCCTGAGACACAGTGTGGTTGCTCGTGTTCTCTTCACAAGTAGAATGGCTATGTGAGGGAAAGGGAGCTCTCCTAGAGAAACACTCTGCTTTCTGTACCGTGCAGGAGGCCTCCCGGCGCCCTATATACATAAAGGGAACACTGTGCTGTTCCGCGAGGACCAAAGTAAGGTTCAGGTATTCCCTCCACGAACTGAGGCGTGCAGAGGCTTTCCACGAAACCTTAGGCAAGTAGTGCATGAATGTTCGTGGGCCTTTCCCAGGACCCCCGCTGCCTCAGCATGTCCCCTGGAAGAACACTGTGTACCGAGTACTCTTCTTGGCCCCCTGAGCACCGTGCCGCTACCAAAGCCCTCCGGATCATCTCTTTGCATGCCGAGTGAGAGGCAACACACTCTTTTCTTTGTTGGCTAGCTAGATAGCCAAGACATTCAAAAGTGCTCCCCGAACAGAGGTGTAGAAGGTCTTAGGTGTAATGGCCTAGTGTGTCTCTCAGGGCTGCCGCTGAGGAGCAAGGAGAAAGCCGGTGCGTAGTGTTCCTTCTGGGTGTACTTAGCTACCGGCTCGTTCTGGCGAGCAGTCACTCGACGTTAGCTGCAGTCTGGAAAATGGACGGTTTCCCCCTGCACACTGCTAGGCTTTTGGCAGCTGCAGGGACACCTAACTCACTCGACCTAGCCCCTCCAATATTTCGTGCCATTCGCACAGTGCGCCACACCCCGGCTACCAAGTTATTCAGAGGAGGGGCCACAGTCCTCCTTGTGTCCCTTTCGGTGCGGGAGAACCTATGGGTACGTGGGGCCGTGCTCAACTTTGAGATTGGGACCTTCAGAGCACTGTAGTACCTCCCAACTGGAAAGAAGGATGGTTCAACGTGAAAGCTGCCTGAAATACAGTGCTCTGTCAGCCCACGCGTGCCTGCTGGCATGTCTTTGGAAGGAAAGTGGGCTTTCCTTGAGAGGCATAGTGTGTTTCCACGTCCACTCCTGAGGCACCCCAGGGTCGCCTCTACCTAAAAGGAACACTACGCTGAGCGCCAAGCTGAAGGCAAGGTCCGGGAATTGCATCCACAGCGCCGGGCAGCCATGCAGCGTTTCCCAGGGAGCCTCACTCAAAGCAGTGGCTAAACGCTAGTGTGCTTTGCAGGACTCCTGGGACGCCCGCGTCCTCACCACGTCTCATGGAAACACAGTGTGTACCGGATGCCACTTCTTAGGCGACCTACCAACATACAGGGGCCTAGGCCCTTCGGATCATCTCTTGGAATGAAGAGTGAAAGGCAAAACACCGCTCTCTTGGTCGCACAGGTGGATTGCCAGTCTTTCGAAAGTCCTCCCGAGCACAGGTCTAGCAGGTCTTAGGTGTACTGCAGGTGGTCCCCGCCGCTGAACCCGAACTGCAATGGGAAAAACCCTCGGCTCGCTGTTCATCCTGGGAACGCCAGCCTGCCCTCGCTCGCCGAGCAGACAGTCGACTTTAGATGCAGCCTGACATACGGACTTGTTGCCCCTGCAACACTGCCTAAGCTTTTGTAAGGGAAAAGGACACTTTGGCCTAACCCAAGGAATTATGTCGGTCCCGCCACTCAGCCCAAGCAGAACTCCCTTCGTGCCAAAGTTTTATCAGGGAAGGTCCAGGGGGCTGCGTGAGTCTCTTTTCGTTGCTCAGAAACTACCCGTCCGTGGGCTGTGCCAAGTCTGGCATCGGGACCTAAGGAGGGAAGCGTTATTTTCCCAACGGGAAAGCAGGCCACCTGCGGCCTCCAACTTAAGTGAAAACCAATGCGGTTGCCCGTCATCTCTACACAGTGGCAAGGCCGACTGAGGGAGAGGCAGCTTTCCTCGATTAACACAGTGTTTCCTACTCGTGGCAGGAGGCCTCCAGCAGCCCTCTTCACATAACGGGAAAAGCAGACCTGTCCCCCAGGCTCAACGTAATGTCCGGGTTTCCATCCACGGGTGGCCGTGTGCAAACGATTTCCATGACCCCGGCCGGGAAGGTAGGGCATTCAGGCCAGTGTGCCCTTCCTAGGACTCCCGCCGCCTCACCATGTCCCTTGGAAGAACGCTGTGTGCTCAGTGACTCTTCTTGGCCGACTGCGCACCGTGCCGCTACCTGGGTACTCCGGGTCGTCTCTTTGAGTGCACCGTGAAAGGCAAGGCAGTGTTTTCGTCGTTGGATCGATAGACTGACAAGTCTTTCAAATGTGCCCCGACCAGAGTTCTGGAAAGTCCTCGGTGTAATGCCAGTGGCTCTCAGGGCGGACCCTGAGCTGCAGTGAAACAACTCTGTGCTTCGTGTTCCGTCTCGCTTTACACACCTGCCGTCTCTCTCTGCCAAGCAGAAACACGACTTTTAGATGCAGCCTGGAAAATCAACCGTTTCCTCCTGAGCCCTGCTAGTCTTTTGGCAGGTTCAAGGCCACCTAGACCTCCCTAGCGCCTTAAATCGCTTAGGTCATCCGCACAGTGCAAATCTCCCTGCCTAAATAAAACATTATTCTGAGAAGGTAGCACAGTGCTCCTCGTGCCTCTTTTGGTTCTTCAGAAACGACACGTACGTGGGCTGGGTTCAACTTTGATACTGGGGCCTTATGAGAAACGGAGGAATTCCCTAGTTGAACGAGGAATCCTCGTAGCCTCCAAGGTGCCTACATAGGGCGTTCTGCGAGTCCTTCCTTGCGTGCTGGAATGTGCCTCAAAGGAAAGGGTGCTTTACAGGAAAGACAAAAGGTGTTTCCACTTCCTTGCCTGAGGCATGCCAGAGCCCCCTTTACATACAGGGCGATCTACGCTGATCAGGAAGATCAAAACAAAGTCCAGGACGGCAGCCACAGTGCTGGCAGGCAGGCAGCATTTGCCCAGAAGCCTTAGTCATGGCAGTGGCTTAACGCTAGTGTGCCGCTCAGGACTCCTAGGACTCCTGGGTCCTCACCCCCTGGGCGTGGAAAAACACTGTGTACCCAATGCCTCTTCTTAGGCGACCTACCCAAACACAGGTCCCTAGGCCCCTTCGGATCATTTCTCTGCATGGCGAAGGAAAGGCAACGCTCTGCTCTCTCTCTTCGGTGCCCATGGAGATTGCCAGGCTTTCAACAGGCCTCCCGAGCACAGGCCTAGCAGGTCTCAGGTGTAATGCAAAAGGTCCCCACTGCTGGACCACTGCTGCAATGACAAAACGCTGTGGTTATTGTTCAGACTGGGAACCCTTACCTGCCGTCTTCTCTCTGCCAAGCAGAAGGCCGACTACAGAGGCAGCCCGACAAACGTACAATTTGCCCCTTGAACGCTACCTCGGGTTTTCTGAGCTACAGGGACCATTTGGCCTATCCCCGGGAATCGTGTCCTTGAAGCCATTCAGCCCATGCCGGAGCCCCTTGGCGCCAAAGTTTTATCAGGGAAGGTCCAGCGTGCTGCTTGAGTCTCTCTTGGTTGGTCAGAAACTACAGGTGCATGTGCTGGGTTCAATTTTGATATTGGTTACCTAGAGCGAAGAGCATTACTTTCCCAGCGGGAGAGCTGAAAGTGCGGCCTCAGAGCGTCCTGAGACACAGTGTGGTTGCTCGTGTTCTCTTCACAAGTAGAATGGCTATGTGAGGGAAAGGGAGCTCTCCTAGAGAAACACTCTGCTTTCTGTACCGTGCAGGAGGCCTCCCGGCGCCCTATATACATAAAGGGAACACTGTGCTGTTCCGCGAGGACCAAAGTAAGGTTCAGGTATTCCCTCCACGAACTGAGGCGTGCAGAGGCTTTCCACGAAACCTTAGGCAAGTAGTGCATGAATGTTCGTGGGCCTTTCCCAGGACCCCCGCTGCCTCAGCATGTCCCCTGGAAGAACACTGTGTACCGAGTACTCTTCTTGGCCCCCTGAGCACCGTGCCGCTACCAAAGCCCTCCGGATCATCTCTTTGCATGCCGAGTGAGAGGCAACACACTCTTTTCTTTGTTGGCTAGCTAGATAGCCAAGACATTCAAAAGTGCTCCCCGAACAGAGGTGTAGAAGGTCTTAGGTGTAATGGCCTAGTGTGTCTCTCAGGGCTGCCGCTGAGGAGCAAGGAGAAAGCCGGTGCGTAGTGTTCCTTCTGGGTGTACTTAGCTACCGGCTCGTTCTGGCGAGCAGTCACTCGACGTTAGCTGCAGTCTGGAAAATGGACGGTTTCCCCCTGCACACTGCTAGGCTTTTGGCAGCTGCAGGGACACCTAACTCACTCGACCTAGCCCCTCCAATATTTCGTGCCATTCGCACAGTGCGCCACACCCCGGCTACCAAGTTATTCAGAGGAGGGGCCACAGTCCTCCTTGTGTCCCTTTCGGTGCGGGAGAACCTATGGGTACGTGGGGCCGTGCTCAACTTTGAGATTGGGACCTTCAGAGCACTGTAGTACCTCCCAACTGGAAAGAAGGATGGTTCAACGTGAAAGCTGCCTGAAATACAGTGCTCTGTCAGCCCACGCGTGCCTGCTGGCATGTCTTTGGAAGGAAAGTGGGCTTTCCTTGAGAGGCATAGTGTGTTTCCACGTCCACTCCTGAGGCACCCCAGGGTCGCCTCTACCTAAAAGGAACACTACGCTGAGCGCCAAGCTGAAGGCAAGGTCCGGGAATTGCATCCACAGCGCCGGGCAGCCATGCAGCGTTTCCCAGGGAGCCTCACTCAAAGCAGTGGCTAAACGCTAGTGTGCTTTGCAGGACTCCTGGGACGCCCGCGTCCTCACCACGTCTCATGGAAACACAGTGTGTACCGGATGCCACTTCTTAGGCGACCTACCAACATACAGGGGCCTAGGCCCTTCGGATCATCTCTTGGAATGAAGAGTGAAAGGCAAAACACCGCTCTCTTGGTCGCACAGGTGGATTGCCAGTCTTTCGAAAGTCCTCCCGAGCACAGGTCTAGCAGGTCTTAGGTGTACTGCAGGTGGTCCCCGCCGCTGAACCCGAACTGCAATGGGAAAAACCCTCGGCTCGCTGTTCATCCTGGGAACGCCAGCCTGCCCTCGCTCGCCGAGCAGACAGTCGACTTTAGATGCAGCCTGACATACGGACTTGTTGCCCCTGCAACACTGCCTAAGCTTTTGTAAGGGAAAAGGACACTTTGGCCTAACCCAAGGAATTATGTCGGTCCCGCCACTCAGCCCAAGCAGAACTCCCTTCGTGCCAAAGTTTTATCAGGGAAGGTCCAGGGGGCTGCGTGAGTCTCTTTTCGTTGCTCAGAAACTACCCGTCCGTGGGCTGTGCCAAGTCTGGCATCGGGACCTAAGGAGGGAAGCGTTATTTTCCCAACGGGAAAGCAGGCCACCTGCGGCCTCCAACTTAAGTGAAAACCAATGCGGTTGCCCGTCATCTCTACACAGTGGCAAGGCCGACTGAGGGAGAGGCAGCTTTCCTCGATTAACACAGTGTTTCCTACTCGTGGCAGGAGGCCTCCAGCAGCCCTCTTCACATAACGGGAAAAGCAGACCTGTCCCCCAGGCTCAACGTAATGTCCGGGTTTCCATCCACGGGTGGCCGTGTGCAAACGATTTCCATGACCCCGGCCGGGAAGGTAGGGCATTCAGGCCAGTGTGCCCTTCCTAGGACTCCCGCCGCCTCACCATGTCCCTTGGAAGAACGCTGTGTGCTCAGTGACTCTTCTTGGCCGACTGCGCACCGTGCCGCTACCTGGGTACTCCGGGTCGTCTCTTTGAGTGCACCGTGAAAGGCAAGGCAGTGTTTTCGTCGTTGGATCGATAGACTGACAAGTCTTTCAAATGTGCCCCGACCAGAGTTCTGGAAAGTCCTCGGTGTAATGCCAGTGGCTCTCAGGGCGGACCCTGAGCTGCAGTGAAACAACTCTGTGCTTCGTGTTCCGTCTCGCTTTACACACCTGCCGTCTCTCTCTGCCAAGCAGAAACACGACTTTTAGATGCAGCCTGGAAAATCAACCGTTTCCTCCTGAGCCCTGCTAGTCTTTTGGCAGGTTCAAGGCCACCTAGACCTCCCTAGCGCCTTAAATCGCTTAGGTCATCCGCACAGTGCAAATCTCCCTGCCTAAATAAAACATTATTCTGAGAAGGTAGCACAGTGCTCCTCGTGCCTCTTTTGGTTCTTCAGAAACGACACGTACGTGGGCTGGGTTCAACTTTGATACTGGGGCCTTATGAGAAACGGAGGAATTCCCTAGTTGAACGAGGAATCCTCGTAGCCTCCAAGGTGCCTACATAGGGCGTTCTGCGAGTCCTTCCTTGCGTGCTGGAATGTGCCTCAAAGGAAAGGGTGCTTTACAGGAAAGACAAAAGGTGTTTCCACTTCCTTGCCTGAGGCATGCCAGAGCCCCCTTTACATACAGGGCGATCTACGCTGATCACCAAGATCAAAACAAAGTCCAGGACGGCAGCCACAGTGCTGGCAGGCAGGCAGCATTTGCCCAGAAGCCTTAGTCATGGCAGTGGCTTAACGCTAGTGTGCCGCTCAGGACTCCTAGGACTCCTGGGTCCTCACCCCCTGGGCGTGGAAAAACACTGTGTACCCAATGCCTCTTCTTAGGCGACCTACCCAAACACAGGTCCCTAGGCCCCTTCGGATCATTTCTCTGCATGGCGAAGGAAAGGCAACGCTCTGCTCTCTCTTCGGTGCCCATGGAGATTGCCAGGCTTTCAACAGGCCTCCCGAGCACAGGCCTAGCAGGTCTCAGGTGTAATGCAAAAGGTCCCCACTGCTGGACCACTGCTGCAATGACAAAACGCTGTGTTTATTGTTCAGACTGGGAACCCTTACCTGCCGTCTTCTCTCTGCCAAGCAGAAGGCCGACTACAGAGGCAGCCCGACAAACGTACAATTTGCCCCTTGAACGCTACCTCGGGTTTTCTGAGCTACAGGGACCATTTGGCCTATCCCCGGGAATCGTGTCCTTGAAGCCATTCAGCCCATGCCGGAGCCCCTTGGCGCCAAAGTTTTATCAGGGAAGGTCCAGCGTGCTGCTTGAGTCTCTCTTGGTTGGTCAGAAACTACAGGTGCATGTGCTGGGTTCAATTTTGATATTGGTTACCTAGAGCGAAGAGCATTACTTTCCCAGCGGGAGAGCTGAAAGTGCGGCCTCAGAGCGTCCTGAGACACAGTGTGGTTGCTCGTGTTCTCTTCACAAGTAGAATGGCTATGTGAGGGAAAGGGAGCTCTCCTAGAGAAACACTCTGCTTTCTGTACCGTGCAGGAGGCCTCCCGGCGCCCTATATACATAAAGGGAACACTGTGCTGTTCCGCGAGGACCAAAGTAAGGTTCAGGTATTCCCTCCACGAACTGAGGCGTGCAGAGGCTTTCCACGAAACCTTAGGCAAGTAGTGCATGAATGTTCGTGGGCCTTTCCCAGGACCCCCGCTGCCTCAGCATGTCCCCTGGAAGAACACTGTGTACCGAGTACTCTTCTTGGCCCCCTGAGCACCGTGCCGCTACCAAAGCCCTCCGGATCATCTCTTTGCATGCCGAGTGAGAGGCAACACACTCTTTTCTTTGTTGGCTAGCTAGATAGCCAAGACATTCAAAAGTGCTCCCCGAACAGAGGTGTAGAAGGTCTTAGGTGTAATGGCCTAGTGTGTCTCTCAGGGCTGCCGCTGAGGAGCAAGGAGAAAGCCGGTGCGTAGTGTTCCTTCTGGGTGTACTTAGCTACCGGCTCGTTCTGGCGAGCAGTCACTCGACGTTAGCTGCAGTCTGGAAAATGGACGGTTTCCCCCTGCACACTGCTAGGCTTTTGGCAGCTGCAGGGACACCTAACTCACTCGACCTAGCCCCTCCAATATTTCGTGCCATTCGCACAGTGCGCCACACCCCGGCTACCAAGTTATTCAGAGGAGGGGCCACAGTCCTCCTTGTGTCCCTTTCGGTGCGGGAGAACCTATGGGTACGTGGGGCCGTGCTCAACTTTGAGATTGGGACCTTCAGAGCACTGTAGTACCTCCCAACTGGAAAGAAGGATGGTTCAACGTGAAAGCTGCCTGAAATACAGTGCTCTGTCAGCCCACGCGTGCCTGCTGGCATGTCTTTGGAAGGAAAGTGGGCTTTCCTTGAGAGGCATAGTGTGTTTCCACGTCCACTCCTGAGGCACCCCAGGGTCGCCTCTACCTAAAAGGAACACTACGCTGAGCGCCAAGCTGAAGGCAAGGTCCGGGAATTGCATCCACAGCGCCGGGCAGCCATGCAGCGTTTCCCAGGGAGCCTCACTCAAAGCAGTGGCTAAACGCTAGTGTGCTTTGCAGGACTCCTGGGACGCCCGCGTCCTCACCACGTCTCATGGAAACACAGTGTGTACCGGATGCCACTTCTTAGGCGACCTACCAACATACAGGGGCCTAGGCCCTTCGGATCATCTCTTGGAATGAAGAGTGAAAGGCAAAACACCGCTCTCTTGGTCGCACAGGTGGATTGCCAGTCTTTCGAAAGTCCTCCCGAGCACAGGTCTAGCAGGTCTTAGGTGTACTGCAGGTGGTCCCCGCCGCTGAACCCGAACTGCAATGGGAAAAACCCTCGGCTCGCTGTTCATCCTGGGAACGCCAGCCTGCCCTCGCTCGCCGAGCAGACAGTCGACTTTAGATGCAGCCTGACATACGGACTTGTTGCCCCTGCAACACTGCCTAAGCTTTTGTAAGGGAAAAGGACACTTTGGCCTAACCCAAGGAATTATGTCGGTCCCGCCACTCAGCCCAAGCAGAACTCCCTTCGTGCCAAAGTTTTATCAGGGAAGGTCCAGGGGGCTGCGTGAGTCTCTTTTCGTTGCTCAGAAACTACCCGTCCGTGGGCTGTGCCAAGTCTGGCATCGGGACCTAAGGAGGGAAGCGTTATTTTCCCAACGGGAAAGCAGGCCACCTGCGGCCTCCAACTTAAGTGAAAACCAATGCGGTTGCCCGTCATCTCTACACAGTGGCAAGGCCGACTGAGGGAGAGGCAGCTTTCCTCGATTAACACAGTGTTTCCTACTCGTGGCAGGAGGCCTCCAGCAGCCCTCTTCACATAACGGGAAAAGCAGACCTGTCCCCCAGGCTCAACGTAATGTCCGGGTTTCCATCCACGGGTGGCCGTGTGCAAACGATTTCCATGACCCCGGCCGGGAAGGTAGGGCATTCAGGCCAGTGTGCCCTTCCTAGGACTCCCGCCGCCTCACCATGTCCCTTGGAAGAACGCTGTGTGCTCAGTGACTCTTCTTGGCCGACTGCGCACCGTGCCGCTACCTGGGTACTCCGGGTCGTCTCTTTGAGTGCACCGTGAAAGGCAAGGCAGTGTTTTCGTCGTTGGATCGATAGACTGACAAGTCTTTCAAATGTGCCCCGACCAGAGTTCTGGAAAGTCCTCGGTGTAATGCCAGTGGCTCTCAGGGCGGACCCTGAGCTGCAGTGAAACAACTCTGTGCTTCGTGTTCCGTCTCGCTTTACACACCTGCCGTCTCTCTCTGCCAAGCAGAAACACGACTTTTAGATGCAGCCTGGAAAATCAACCGTTTCCTCCTGAGCCCTGCTAGTCTTTTGGCAGGTTCAAGGCCACCTAGACCTCCCTAGCGCCTTAAATCGCTTAGGTCATCCGCACAGTGCAAATCTCCCTGCCTAAATAAAACATTATTCTGAGAAGGTAGCACAGTGCTCCTCGTGCCTCTTTTGGTTCTTCAGAAACGACACGTACGTGGGCTGGGTTCAACTTTGATACTGGGGCCTTATGAGAAACGGAGGAATTCCCTAGTTGAACGAGGAATCCTCGTAGCCTCCAAGGTGCCTACATAGGGCGTTCTGCGAGTCCTTCCTTGCGTGCTGGAATGTGCCTCAAAGGAAAGGGTGCTTTACAGGAAAGACAAAAGGTGTTTCCACTTCCTTGCCTGAGGCATGCCAGAGCCCCCTTTACATACAGGGCGATCTACGCTGATCACCAAGATCAAAACAAAGTCCAGGACGGCAGCCACAGTGCTGGCAGGCAGGCAGCATTTGCCCAGAAGCCTTAGTCATGGCAGTGGCTTAACGCTAGTGTGCCGCTCAGGACTCCTAGGACTCCTGGGTCCTCACCCCCTGGGCGTGGAAAAACACTGTGTACCCAATGCCTCTTCTTAGGCGACCTACCCAAACACAGGTCCCTAGGCCCCTTCGGATCATTTCTCTGCATGGCGAAGGAAAGGCAACGCTCTGCTCTCTCTCTTCGGTGCCCATGGAGATTGCCAGGCTTTCAACAGGCCTCCCGAGCACAGGCCTAGCAGGTCT